>NC_086455.1:167599717-167795932 GCF_028390025.1 Pseudophryne corroboree | reverse complement strand
GCTTGTGAAATAATTGGGTGACCCCAGTCCTACACTGTTACTGTAATGGTCAAATGTCTGCTGCTGGCTCTTTTACACATTAACATATACATTGGGGGTAATTCAGACCTGAGCGCTAGGCTGCGTTTTCATACAGTGGGCGATCAGGTCTACACTGCGCATGCGTATGCACCGCAATGCGCACGTGCGTCACACGGGTACAAAGCGGATCGCCGCTCAGCGATGGGTTTGTGCGATGGATCCGTTTGCACGGGTGAACGCAAGATTGACAGGAAGAAGGCGTTTGTGGGTGGCAACTGACCGTTTCCTGGGAGTGGTTGGAAAAACGCAGGCGTGTCCAAGCGTTTGTAGGGCGGGTGTCTGACGTTAATTCCGGTCCTGGACAGGCTGAAGTGATCGCAAGTGGCTGAGAAAGTCCTGGGCTGCGCAGAGACTGCACAATATCTGTTTGCACAGCTCGGCTACACATGCGATCGCACACTTGCACAGCTAAAATACACTCCCCCTGTAGGCGGTGACTATGTGATCGCAGCAGTGCAAAAATCGCCTGCTAGCGACCAGGTTAGAATTAGGCCCATTACTAGCCTGGAAGCACTGCAAGGTGGTGATAGAGGCAGGATTGCACTCGGCATCTATGAATCATATACCTTTTAATGCATAGTAATATTTTCTTAGCTTTTTCTGCCACTGATTGATGTTGCACAGTCTGTGGTCCACCCTTTCTTCTAAATCCTCCTCCATCAAGGCTTTGCCCAACATAATCTCATTTAGTGTGTAAATTACATGAATATTTTGACTTACCAGATGCATAACATTATATTTTCCCGTGATGAACCTCATCTGTCACCAGCGAAAGCTTCTAATCTGGGCAAGTTCCTTATTTTTTCGCACTTACAATATCATACACAGCGGCCCACAGAAACAGGACTGTTCCCACCTGTAGATAACTTTGATTTACTCTCTTCTATATTCCTATCTTACAACTTTTACTAATTTAGTCAGTTTATCCATCAGGCTCATTATCCTCGTTCTTCTCAGCCATGTTTTTAATATTGTGAGGTAGATTCGTTTATTCCTGTCGTTCTTGAAAATAACTGTTGCATAGGATCATACTGCATCCGGAGGACAGTTTTGGGCCATTCTCAAGAGCAGTAAAAATAATCAACTCTTCAGGATGATATAAATAAATGAATGAAAAGCACAGACGGAAGCCTGATGAAATAAAACTGCAGGAAAATCGTCTGATGAGGTTGGAAAAGCTTTGAAACGGAGGAGAACTAATCAACCTATGATGGAGATTGCATGAAACGTGTCAGCTGTGAGCTTATCCCATCAAAGCTCGTCAAGAAGTGGATTTATTTACAGTAAATTGATTCCTGTACTCATTTTACATATTAATCAATAGTTAGGCACATGCCAATTTGAGTAGCAAATAAATAAGCAAGATTTTACTCTGCATCTGTTCAAAAAAGCATACACCTGCAGCATATGCAATGCGGGGGGGGGGGGGGGGGGTTCTGGTTGCCTGGAAATCCCTGTTCTCTTGGCAAGTGGCTCAAATTATGACAACAATAGCAATGGTATATAATACGATTACTAGATCTGCCACCACACCATGCAGTTTAAGGAACAGAGCTGATCTGCTGCACATGCCCAGTGATAGCAGCTTCTTCTACAAAGTTTGCAGTGTGTGTGGATCTGAGGGTGTAATTCCAAGTTGATTGCAGCAGGAAATTTTTTAGCAGTTGGGCAAAACCGTGTGCACTGCAGGGGGGGGGGGGGGAGGGGGGGCAGATATAACATTTGCAGAGAGAGTTAGTTTTGGGTGGATTATTTTGTTTCTGTGCAGGGTAAATACTGGCTGCTTTATTTTTACAATGCAAATTAGATTGCAGATTGAACACACCACATCCAAATCTAACTCTCTCTGCACATGTTAAATCTGCCTCCCCTGCAGTGCACATGGTTTTGCCCAACTGCTAACAAAATTCCTGCTGCTATCAACTTGGAATTACCCCCTGAGTCCTCAATCAGTGCTCTGCAACAGAGAGTAGCTACTAGGAAGAAGAGACTGGAGCCTCACCATGAGGTGGGAGAATGGGTGCTTAGAAAGTGCAGTACTGTTTCTATTAGGTTTGAGTATTATTTATTATGGTATGGCCTGCAGATTTGGTACTTGCGCTTTAAGAGGCAGAATGAGGGTGGTGTGTGTGTGTGTGTGGGGGGGGGGGTGGGGGGCAGACGCAACATCTCACATCTGTGTTAAAGAAAAGGTTGGATGATGTGATGTTCAGGCAGGGAAACATATTCATTTGAGCAAATAAAAAGACAATACAGTTTGACTAGAGTGTTAAAATCTTTGCTAATAAGACTTGACTGACGCACACTTGCTCTGTTGTACATGTTTTCATCATTACAATAAATGAGTTTTCCTAGGTTAGAAGTAGTTGGTTACTGTGAGCCAATATGGAATATCGTGAATATGAAGTGAGTTGCTTTCAATAGCTCAGAAAATCAAAGAGAATGATTTGACATTAACCACATTTCCTCAGCGTGATTTGGCTGTAAAGCCTTGGGCATTACGGGTTAATTTTCCCTGGACTTCATCCAATGACCATCAGGTCGGAATCTCTGGGTATAGTCTGTGATGAGCCCCCGCAGCCTGATCAAAGCTTGGCAGGGAACACAAGTGGCACCGCTGCTAATAGTTTGCAGAGATTCTTCTCCTCATTCAGACACACAGGGCTGGCAAACAGAAGTACGATACCTAAACTGTGGTTAAAAGATCTGTTATGCATTAGGGCTTTTCTTAAAGACAAATGTAAGTGGTATTTGTCCATCTTAAAGGGAAATAAAGTTAAAAATTAATCATCTGACCCCATCTGGATAAGAACCATTGCAGCCGGGTGCACAAATATATCTCTGCACATTTTTTTCCGTGACGGGATCTTAACTACTAAAGGCAGAGTTGGGGGCTATTTTTAAAATGGAAATGCAAAAAAATGCAGAAGAGTAACATATTTTTTTAACGGACAAATGCCTCTAATTGACCGCACCTTAATACAGCTCCCTGACATTAAGAGCAAAATCGCCTTCTGTCACAAAAATGTGCCTGTCCGCAAAAGCAGAGGCCGTTATGCAAACCTAGGTGATCACCTGGGGGGGGGGGGGGGGGGACACAATTGTTATGAAGTGCCTTAAACACTGGATAAGTGACATAATGTAATAATGTCACTCATCCAATGTCTTTAATGCCCCTCCGGCCCATGTGAAGAAAAAACAACCAGCAACTTCTTATATATGATGCTGTTTCTGTTGAATGCTGTTCCTGCGTATAATGTGATAGGCGGGGAGTGTGGCTAGGGACGTTTCTAGGGGTGGGATAGCCGTACAATTGCATGGGACACTCAAACCACTGCTGCTGCAGGCCACCAGAACGGGTAGACTAACTTTGGGCCCAAATAGATCTGTGCTCTTCCAGGTGGCACAGACACAGCCCAGTCCATCACCTATGGCGTTACATAATAGGTCATGCAGCCACACACCATCCCACCCGCACTTCACTGAGTTGGACAGCTCCTGGTGATGGTGTTACCCACAGCTGAGGGTGAGGAAGGGAATCTGCAGTGCTACCGACCACTCAGGTAAGTCTTCTGTTAGGAGGCTGGGGCAACTAACGTGTGTTTTATTTTTTTACTATGGGGGCCATTGTGTTTTATTTTTTTCCCCTGTAGGGACCATTGTATTTTAGTTTTTTTCCTGTGGGGGCCAATATATTTTATTCCTTCCACTTGTGACTGCAATTATTTTTTTTCCCTTTGGGCACCAGAATTTTTTTCCCTGTCAGGGTCCATTGTGTGTTATTTAGTTTTTACTGTGGGGGGAAATATATGTGGGTGTGGGTGTTTTTTTTTTTTTTCTACTGTGGTGGCTAATGTGCATTGTGCAAAACTGGGATGTCTTTTCCCTTGAGGTCCAGCCCCTTGCTTTGAGTTCATGACTCCTTTTCACCACTTACAATGGTCCCACACTCTGCTTCCAAAAAGTTGGAAAGTATGATGCATTTTGAAAATATTCAGGGCAGGAGGGGGCAGTGCATTTTGGCTTTTTGCGCTGGGAGCCATATTGTATAGAAAGAAACTGGTTTGTGTTTGGCGCCTGCTTATGATGTTGCAGCCAAGTGCCGCACTCAAAGTCTGCTGAACCTTACCCATCTCCTACCAGCTTCAGAGTAATTGGCAGCAAGGTGGGAGTACATTGCCAGGGGAGGTATGAGGTGGATGGACACTTCCTGGTATACATTTGGGTGAACGCAGCCTAGGGAACATGCAGGACTTGCATTGGTCCTTATGCCACCACTGTGTCTAATGTTTTGCAGGAGGACTTTTTGCACCCTTGTCAATACAGGAACCCTTTGAGATGTGTTACTATATCTCCTTCACTTAGATGAGCTCTCACTATTTGCGCTTTTATGTATAAAGAAGCTCATTTCAGTGGCTATCCTGCTAAGTTACAGAAACATTCTCCATATGCAATCAATGCCATCAAATGTAATGCATGGGCGTATTCACAACCACAGACGGCGTGCTGCAAAAATGGGGAATTGCATCACAGCATTAGAAAACTGCTTTGCACTGTTCTGCTGCACAGGAGGGCCACAACCTTTTGGTTGGGGGCAAGATATAATTTTATTTTGGCACCCCTAATTCACTGAATGTCTACAGATGCGGCTGTCGTCTGCTTATCTGGAAACGGGTTGTATTCCTGTGGATCACGAGTTCGTACATGGGGTCTGATTCAGGTTTGCTGTGCGACCTCAATGTCTAAGATAAGGTTACAGAGCGCACATGCAGGTCCCATCCTGCTCGTGCGCACGCAGTTAATTCGGTCGGACCGAATTAACTGTGAACGTCTCTGCCTGATTGACAGGCAGACGTGTTCGCAGGGCAAGGTTCGCGAATCAATGCGGGGGTGCTGCAGGGAAAATGGGGGGATGTCAGCGACGTCACATGCAGCCACTCCGATTGAAAAAATGCCGTCGGGACTCCTGCCGTCGCAGCTTGGCAGGAGGGCTTCCCTAGTTTCTGCGACCACGCACTAATTGGAGCTTTTTCGCCGTTGGTGGGCGGCGGCTAGCATGCTGGGCAGGCTCGCCCTACGATGGGCGGCCCCCAGCATACGACCAAATGGTTTGCAAATTCTGCTTTTTAGCAGAATTTGCAATCCGTACAGAATAGGGTACGTGGTGCAGACTTTAAAGGGTACATTTTCAGCTGAACCTAGTTAGGGGGAGGTCAATGGCGTAGGGTATATGTGGCCATGTACTATATTATGATATGTTATCATGATGACTATATTATCCTCCGGTGGAGATTTCCTGGCCTCAGCGACGGCGCTGCGGCACTGGGTCCGCGGATTACTCAGCCAGCCGATGGTGTCGCAGAGTGATCCGATGCTGCCCCCTCAGGAGCAGCAGAGTAGCACACATGCGTGCAGGAGGCATCTACGTATACCAGCAAACTCCTGCTGCGTTACCATATGTAAGCATTGCTGCTGCTACCAAAACTGTACCTCACTAAACTGCACCTCACTAAAATGTAGACCTCGCTATGTCAGCATTTGCACTTAAATTCCCCTGCAGTTACTCTGGGCTGAACACAGGGCCCCTGTCCCCCTCTGGGCCCGATTCCCCCTCCATACGTTGCTTACCATGGGCAGGTCGAACAGATTTGCACTTAAAAAATTGTTAGATACACACACAGGGGTAAATTTACTAAGACTGGACTTTTATTTAAGATGGGGTGTTGCCCATAGCAACCAATCAGATTCTACTTCTCATTTATCTAGCACCTTCTAGAAGATAATACCTGAAATCTGATTGGTTGCTATAGGCAACATCCCATGTTAAATAGAACTCCCATCTTATTAAATTTATCCCACAGTATCTTAAAATAATGCATTGCAAACAGAGGTGCGTGAACTTAGAGCTGTACATATCCACTTTAGCTACCCCACCCGGTTTTCTCTAGCATCTATTAAGCCCCACCCCCTTCCTTCTTACATGCTCCACCCCACTTCACATTTCTTCTTTCGTCACTTCTCTTATAATTCCGCTTCTTATGTCGCCGCTCATTCTTGCCCCACTGCAAGGAAATGGGAGTTTGGAGCAGAGATGTCAAAATATGACAATTATTGTGCAGGTTCACTTGTGCTACCATCTGGATCTTGTGACCTATCGTGGCTGCCCCGCTCCTGGAACGGCCCTACGTGGAGTAAAGATGCAGCGGTCGTAGTCGTCATCGTCATCATCAATCACTATCAGCTACTGGATAATACTGGCTGCTGTGTCCGTATTGTGACTAGAAAGGAGTAATCAGGCTGGACTGGTTACCAAATTTTTTCGTGCAGATAACAAGTGTGAAGTCACCCTGCAGAAGCACGAACCTACACCAGGCTGTCCCAGGCTAAACTGGCCACAATATAACAGCAAAACACGGAGGGACGCTCCGCTTCTGACACCGCGCCATGTAAAAAGCATCATTTCACTGGAGCCCTGGAGAACTGGATTCATAATTTCAAACGTCTCAGCTGCCGGATGTGGGAATCCCTATGTGACCCCTAATATGGTCTCCAAAATACAGTATATATTGTGTCTGACTTCGGTAAAGGGCCTAGGCCCTCATTCCGAGTTGTTCGCTTGCTAGCTGCTTTTAGCAGCATTGCACACGCTAAGCCGCCGCCCTCTGGAAGTGAATCTTAGCATAGCAGAATTGCGAACAAAAGATTAGCAGAATTGCGAATAGAAATTTCTTAGCAGTTTCTGAGTAGCTCGAGACTTACTCTGCCACTGCGATCAGTTCAGTCAGTTTCGTTCCTGGTTTGACGTCACAAGCACACCCAGCGTTCGCCCAGACACTCCCCTGTTTCTTCAGACACTCCCGCGTTTTTCCCAGAAACGCCAGCGTTTTTCCGCACACTCCCATAGAACGGCCAGTTTCCGCCCAGAAACACCCACTTCCTGTCAATCACACTACGATCACCAGAACGATGAAAAAACTTTGTTACGCCGTGAGTAAAATTCCAAACTTTTGTGCTGATTTACTTGGCGCAGGCGCACTGCGAACATTGCGCATGCGCAGTTTGCGACTAATCGCTCCGTTGCGAAAAAAAACTAACGAGCGAACAACTCGGAATCTCCCCCCTAATTCAGACCTGCTCACCCGCTAGCGTTTTTTGCAGCGCTGCGATCAGGTCAGAACTGCACATGCATATGCACCGCAATGCGCAGGCGCGTCGCACAGGTAAAAAGAGGTTCATTGCTCTGCGATGGGTTTTACAAAGAATCCATTCGCACAGCCGATCGCAAGGAGATTAACAGGAAGAGGGCATTTGTGGGTGGCAACTGACCGTTTTCTGGGAGTGGTTGGAAAAACGCAGGCGTGTCCAAGCGTTTGCAGGGCGGGTGTCTGACGTCAATTCCGGTCCCGGACAGGCTGAAGTGATCGCAGCGGCTGAGTAAGTCCTGGGCTACTCAGAAACTGCACAAGATCTTTTTTGTACCGCTCGGCTGCACATGCGAACGCACACTTGCACAGCTAACATACACTCCCCGGTGGGCGGCGACTATGTGAACGTAGGACTGCAAAAAACAGCTAGCGAGTGATCAGGTCTCAATTACCCCCAAAGACCACAACATATCTTCTCTGTAGCATTTGTTTTTGTTTTAATTTGAAATTCTACTTATATACATCATACCAAGGGGTCATTTTTGCAAACATAACCATCAGCGTTACCTGCTGTTGTTTGTCACACACACACACTCACTATATACTGTATCTAACGGTACGTGTATCCTACGTAACTATTTGAATAATCAGTTAACCTCTAAGTGACAGGAGGTATTTTCCATCCCTGACACTAGATAAAACGACAGATTTTTGGAAGTATATGCCAATGACTGTTTTTGTAGGAAGACGCAGGACAGCACGTTATTCTACAAACTCCAAACTATTATTACCATAGTAACACAATCACGACGATGACCTCAATAACGGTCCAGACATCTCATTTACATTTACTCAAAATAGCTGGCAAAAAAATGGAAATCTTGGGGGAAAAAAGAGATTTCAACCAAAATGCCGTAGATAACTTAAAGAAAATAGATAAAAAATAAAAAAACAAAACGATCAAACTGCTTCTTTTTCCGTTGCAGTTATGAAAATTCTTGAATCTCCTTTGCCGCTGTAATCCCATAAGCCGTGTCAGGAAGCAAGCAGGATCCTATCTTAGTCACTGTCAAGGGATTTATTTGGATGAGACATAATGAACACGTCACCTATCTCTGCATGTCCGTCCCCAGAATCCTTTGCAAGAACACTCTGTGTCACACCGTGGGATGCTGAAACTAATTCAAGAATGAGCTTAAAATAAGCCGTTGCTTGGAATATAAATTAGGACTGGAGACTTGATTCTGGTCTGTCCTACATATTCAAATACACTCTGAGAGTTATCACATCATTATGCAATCAGAGTCATGGAACACAACGCTGATCTCCCAGTAATGGTCCATTGAATACGGTCCATAGGATAATATATAGTATAAATGTTATTTGCAGAATTGTTCCTTTTATTCAACATTTCTTCTGGATGGAAAAGAGAACAAACAACAAAAAACTCTGTGACAGCTGTAAACAGACCTTTCTTTGTAATATAATATCATAGGGCGAGATGTACTACAAACAAAATGTGCCAAAAGTCCAAAAATAGAGATTTGGCTGCATTTCCCATATGTAACTAACCTCTCACTAGTGTGATGCCTTGGGGCGTTTGGCCTGTGCTGACTTGGGTGGGTCCTGTGCCCTGAACTTGAACCTTAGTGTTAGGGATCCACCAGATGAGGTCAGCTGGTTGTGGTTGGTGGGCCCATATATTTGGGGAAAAACGATGCTAAGCACCTCAATTTTACTCTATGTTAGATTGCAGGGATTATTATTCTGATTAACAGTGTTTAGTACTATAGAGTGTGCACCTGCATTTATATTTTTCTGTTTGGAACAACAGGTCTCAGCATGATAGCACCTCAAAAACTTGGTTGGGGCAAGTGCGCCCTGATAGTGCTGGTGACTATTGGGGAAGAAGTATCAAACCTAAAGAGGAGAAGTGGATCCTAGCTACCATTATATAGAATGTGCATGATAAATTATGAATAGAATTTGATTGGTTGCCATGGGCCGCTTGTATAGAATAGATAAGGGCATACTAGCCTATTTTTATGGTCTCCTCGCCTCATATGGGCAGGGCCATCTTAATAGCACTAGCACTGTAGACCCCTGGGTAAACCAATGCAGCGGGGGCCCCTATCCCTGGGGTGGGAGGCTGCTATTGGCTGATGCTTCTATGGGAGTGCTATCTGCAGCTGCTGATGTTCTGTCCAGGGAAGGGGAATTGAGGGCCTTATAATCCTGGGGCCATTTTAACCTGCCCACCTGCGGCCTCTATCCTTGTCTCCCCTCTGACCCCCTGACCCTGCACCTGTGCCTCCTGTGGATCATCTGCCGCAGCCCACACAGTCCTCCCTCTGGCAGCAGCCTTCTGTTCTGTCCTTTTCTCCACAGCCGGATCTGTCCAGCCATGGTGCGGGCCTACGACAGAGTGCAGGCACACTCAGGCAAGGGGGGAGGGTGCTGTTCAGAGGAAGCTGTTCTATCAGGGGGAAGTGTGGGGGGTGCTGTCTGTGGCAATTCAGACCGGCGGGAAGGGGCCAGGGTCTGGGGAAATTGGCTACGGGCTTTTACAACTGGCCATTAAGCCCATAATAATAGATGGACACCAAAGGGTGAGAGGTGACACCAAAATGCCCGCTTCCCCTCTGTAGCAGGGAGCCGGGTGCCACACATTACGTGCAACACTCAGCTCCTGTCACAGTGTAGGAGCCATATATGATATGCTCTGTATTACATGGGCACTAATAATCCCTACTGCGCACTCCGAGTCATAGAGAAACGTACACCCCTGTGTGCGCATACCGATTTTAGACACATATATTGCTTTACTTTGGCAGAATATATATGAATAATAATATAGGAAAATGGACCCAGAACTGAAAAAAAAGCCCCAGCAAGAAACACCAAAATTATAGAATAACATAAACATCAAAATTATAGAATAACATAATAAAACTAATGCAACAACAATATCCAATTGAAGTAATAAAGTTGGATTTTTTTTTCTGGTTACAAATGTGGCCTAAAATAATTCTGCCAATTCTAATATTTATAATGATCATTTTTGTACGTCA
This sequence comes from Pseudophryne corroboree, assembly GCF_028390025.1. Lineage (NCBI taxonomy): Eukaryota > Metazoa > Chordata > Amphibia > Anura > Myobatrachidae > Pseudophryne > Pseudophryne corroboree. The sequence continues at coordinate 167,785,635 of NC_086455.1, read as the reverse complement.
TTTATTAAAGGTCTGGTCTAAGCATTTGAACCAGATTAAGTCTGGAGGTGCTTACAGCCTTCAAGGAACTTCACGTCGTTTTATTGGCCCTTATTTGGGCCATATTTTGGGGACAATGCAGGATTCACAGCCCAGTAGTTTCTCTCTGTGGAACGAGAATTCCCTTACTGTATGTGCAGAAAGATAATTCCGGGTGGAAACTTTGTGTCTTCTCCCCCCCCCCCCCCAAAGCTATAGTGGTTACTAGCAGATAAAATGTAACACGTCGGGAGGGAAAGGGTTAATTTTCTCTCCTCTTTTCCTCGGATAAACGAGTGATTAGCTTGGAGAGTAACATCAGATGGTTGAACGTGTCCAACTGGCCCTTTACGGAGGGGGGTATGAGAAGTCGTCCCCAGAGTACAGGCGAGCATGTGAAAGAGACAAGTGCGGGACAGCCAACTTCTGAAGGTAAAAAGGTTTCTCTGGATGAAGGTGACAGTTCCATCCTCTTTCCTCAGGGTTCTAAGATGAATTGTGTCTACCAAAGCAGCAACAGCGTGACTCCCTGACATAAACATCTCTGTTTTCCCTGCATGCACTTTAACACATTCAGCTAATTAAAGTTAAATTAATGATATAAGACCCGCTATGACTATCTCTGTTACTAATTTAAACCCACTGTAGATGGCCGGGATTACTCAGACACAGAGAAACCTGAATACCGTGTGGGAATTATCTGTAACATGGGAAGGTGAAGGTCAGTGTGTAATGCGGGTATACATTGCAGCATCTTAAGCAGGTAGTTAGATCTAAACGTTAAACTGCTTTACATGTCGTTTGTAATCAGGAAGGTGTGGGGCATAGTCTGGAATAATCCTGGTGCTGGGATTAATGGGCGATTCACTGGCTGCCAGGAGACGGGTGATGGAAATGAGGAATTGAGATGGGAGATTATTATTGGTGACAGATTAGATTACTACTTATTTTATCAATGTTAGAGTTGTGTTGAAGTGCAATGGGCCATGGTACATTTTATGTACAAACAGGAGCTTTTCCTACCCATCGTGTCCATTGACGACAAACTTCAGTGACCCTCTCTTGGTGGATTGAACTAGGGAAAGTGTCCATTATTTCAGCACTTCATAGTTCACTTAAACTGCGCACAGACCTTGCTGTAGGTGGAGGAGGCTTTGTTGCAGCTTATTCTTCCCAATTGGCACAACCATACATACTGTAAGTTCCTTAGAAGCCGTTGAGCTTAGCTGTGGAATGGTATGAGACTTGTGCTGTGAGATTTCCACTATAGTCTGCTTGTAGGGGGTCATTCCGAGTTGATCGCTAGCAGATTTCGGTCGCTGCGCAGCGATCAGGCAAAAAATCGGCACTTCTGCGCATGGGGCGCAATGCGCATGCGCGTCGTACTATTACAACGAACAATGTAGTTTCACACAAGATCTAGCGAAGCTTTTCAGTCGCACTGCTGGCCGCAGAGTGATTCACAGGAAGAGGGCATTTCTGGGTGTCAACCGACCGTTTTCAGGTAGTGTTCGGAAAAACGCAGGCGTGGCTGGGCGAACGCAGGGCGTGTTCGTGATGTCAAAACAGGAACTGAACAGTCTGAAGTGATCGCAAGTGCTGAGTAGGTCTGAAGCTACTCTGAAACTGCACAAAATTATTTTGTAGCTGCTCTGCGATCCTTTCGTTTGCACTTCTGCTAAGTTAAAATACACTCCCAGTGGGAGGCGGCATAGCGTTTGCACAGCTGCTAAAAACTGCTAGCTAGCGAACAACTCGGAAAGACCCTGGTAGTCATTTGTTCCACAGATATTTCATTATTTATCCCCATCCATTCTCCATTGCGTTCAGCTGCTCCCTAATGAAAGTGGCATAGGGGCACAGGTTGAGAGAGATCGAACAAGCGTTGTAATAAAAATGATCCAACCACTCTTGCTCTTGGGAGAGGAATGAAAATGTAAGCAAAAAAAAGTTTACAGCAATACAGAGAAAACCCCACTGGATGCAGAAAAGACCAGAATGATATCTTGAAAACTAAGGGAGGAATTGAATTGCTTGCATTAATTTACTATGGGCAAATTGATCCCCCAGGGATATTCAGTTAGCCCCGAAGGCAGCCCAACGCCAGCCCTTATCCTGAAAAAAAATCCTTGATTACACATATGTCTGGGAACTTATACAGGATCCTATGTGTTTTTGCCCAAAAACAGGGATTTTTTGGGGAGAAAACAATGAGCTACAATTGAATTACCCGGAAAAGAAAAAAAAAACGGTCAAAAAATCTCAGTAAAAGCCATTTCTTTTTTCTCCTGAAAATTTTTTGTGGCTAATTGAAGTCCCCCCTTACTCTACTTTCAGAAAATTTTGGCTTTAATGATGTATTTCGCACCCTTTACCTAATTGTTTGGTGTCCTTCGGTGATAGAAAGCACCCCATGCTGCAATATGGCCCCCACAGAAAAGGATATATATTGTATATATTCGCAGCCCCTTTTAGTGTCCGGCTCACAGATATTTGCTTGTAACCCTATGGCAGTGTTTCCCAACCACGGTCCTAAAGGCACACTAACAGTCCTGGTTTTAGTGATATTGAACACAGGTGACTTAATTATTACCTCAGTATTTTTGATTTAACCATCTGTGCTGAAGCCTGGATATCACTAAAACCTGCACTAGTTGGTGTGCCTTGAGGACTGCGGTTGGGAATGCCTGCCCTATGGGGCTGCTAAAATAAAACCCAATAGTCAGATACAACCGCACTTACACTTGCAATGCTTTCACGGGTAATTGGATTGACCCCTAAATTTGGTGGTGGGATTATCTGTTTGGGGGAACCAGTCAAAATATTGCTTAGGGCACCAAATTGGAAAGTACTGGCTCTGGGTATAAAGTACCACAGATCACAGAGAGCTCTTAGGGCAGAGGTTCCCAAACGCGGTCCTCAAGGCACCCCAACAGTCCTGGTTTTAAATGTATCCATGCTTGGCCACAGGTGACTTAATTAGCACCTTAGTCAATTTGATTTAACCATCTGTGCTGAGCCAGGGATATACGTAAAACCTGGATTGTTGGGGTGCCTTGAGTACCACGTTTGGGAACCTCTGTCTTAGGGAATTCCCTCTTACTTCCAGTAACCACCTGATACTGACTCCACCCACTGGACAGAGGGCGGGTAACTTACTGCCACTGCAAGGCACCTACGATCGCAAGGCTCACTGCGGTGTATGCATGGACCAACCCACTGGTCCCTTACCAGGGACCAGTCACTGCATGGTAGTTGTCAGACAGCATGAGCTTCGAGACGCTAGGCTCAATCCAGAAGAGCTAGAGAACAGAATAGCTTCTGGAGCAATTGTGTTGTCCCAGGACGCAGATGCAGTCGTCTTAAAGGCAAAATGTTCATTGTTCAAAAAATCTTCTCTTTGCAGATATTGTTTGGGGGTATCACAGAATACAGAGGTTCACCCGAATTACAATTCTTCTTGATGTCACAGAAGAGATACACCACTCAGGGCTCACACTGGGGTAAGAAGGGCCCACCGGGGTAATGCAGTGGTAGGGGCCCATGCTTAAGGGTGTGGCCAAGCAATAGTGGAGGTGTGGCCAAACACCACAGAGGCCCGGCTAACCGTAAGAGAGTGCATGGGCTGGGCCATGCAGTATACGGTAACATATGTATAATGTATAATTAAAGTGCACTAGGATACAGCCTGGAACCTAATCCATGTCTTGAATGGGGGATAGTTACTTCCAAAACCTACTTCCATGATTCTACTAGGGGGATCTTATCACCTTCTCTTGCCGAATCCGAGCTCCAGAGATGGGAATGCAAGATCCTCCAGGTAAATAATGATCTGTGTGGCTCAGCCCCCCCCCCCCCCCCCCCCCCACCGCACCATTTTCAGGTATGAAGCTCCAGGGAAAGGTATTACGTTGACCTGGGAGGGGGACCCGGCAGCCCACAGACAGCTCTGGCTCTCCCTAGACCACCAGGGAAAAAGATAACGGCATTTTATTTCTTTATACATATTTGAAACATTTTAAAATACATACTTTATGCATAGCACCTTGCACCAGGATTTACACAACACGGCACCGCCGCTTGGGCTCTGCGTTCCTGGCACAATGACGCACATACATGTTCCAACACATTGCCAACTTTTATTTTAAACATTTATATACTTGTCTTTATTTTACTCCAAGTGCTGAGCGTTAGCTGGCCTGGCAGCCCCGGACTTGGGGGTCTATTTACTATGCCTTGGGGTGAGATAAAGCGGACAGATATAAAGCATCAATCAGCTCCTAGCTGCCATATTACAGGCTGGTACTTTATCTCCGTCCACTTCATCTCTCTCCAAGACTTAGTAAATAGACCCCTAAGCCCTGGCTGCAGCAGCTGTTTGCACATAGGGCTGCACCGGGGGTTAACACTCAGCATGGCCGCCGGCGAGGGTCTGAGGCTGCGGCACATTCATCATTTTTAAAAAAAACACATATTGAAAACAAGTGGTGCTAAAGAAACAGTCAAAATTGGCGCCTAGTACCTATAGGTCTTTTTAAAGATGGTGTCGGGGCACGAGGGTTAACCCTTCAATGCCTGCTACCACATTCTGTCTATTTACTTTATCTACAATACGACATTGATTTTCCCCTCAATGCTTGTGGAAGTGGTATCTGTTGCATGGTGGTGGCGGGGGGCGGGGGGTGGAAATGACGGCTGGTGAACTATACTTCATCCTGATCTGGATTGCTGCAGTGATGTCATCAATTCCTAATTAATGTATAGGCTGAATAAGGGTGCACCCAACAAGTTGGTTGCTTCAACTGTGTGTCGCGACAGGCACATTTAAGTACTGTATACATAATAGAGTGTGTGTGTGTGGGGGGGGGGGGGGGGGGGGGCAGTGGCAAACGAAGGATTTCTAGAGGGGGGTTTCCAAATGCAATCCACAATCTCCCACTCTGCGGAACATGGAATACCGTATTCATATTTAACACTATAGATTACCTATAGTATTGGCTGTATCAAACATAATTAAATAATATAAATAAGTGGTCAGGAAAAGGTTAAACATACTGTAATCAATACACAAATATAATAGAACCAGCACTGCACTTTTAAGCACACATTCTCCCACCTCAGGGTTAGGCTCCTGTCTCTTCTTCCTGGTAGTAACTCTCTGGTTCATTGCACTAATTGAGGACTGAGAACCACATTCACAGACTGGGCATGTGCAACAGCTTTGCTCTGTCCCTTACACTGCATGATGTGGCAGCAGCTCTAGTAATCATATTATATACCATTGCTATTGTACTAATTTGAGCCACTTGCCAAGAGGAGGGGGGGTTTCCAGGCAACCGGAAACCCCCCCTGCATTTGCCTATTGGGGGTGGGGGTTCACAGGTAGAACACAGGGATATGTAGCCATTATGCTGCCAGTCACAATGTCAACAGTACAACAGTAAAGGGTTAGGGGTAAGATCAGGGTTAGGATAAGGCTAAGGCATCAACACTAGAAAAACACTAGGTCGACACTGTTGACATAACGTTCATGTCGGCAATAGGACCATGCTGACACTCTGGTGTCGTCATTCAGTGTGTCAACATAACATCCCACCCTGGAACCCAGAGGTCCATCACTTGGAGGACTGTCCTTTTTGTTTGCGGAAAAGACACAGGCTTTTTCTTTACATATTACCACGTTATACAGCGCATACGTTAGGTGTCTGGTTTTCATTCCTGCGGCGTGGGGTATGTCAGGGCGTGCTGTAATACAGCAGTAATGAAGTGTATCACTGCAGCTGACAACATAAGTCGGCTCCACGTTTACCATTGTGCGCCAAACAGCCATCCCGCTGCCTTTGTTTTCAACATCTTTTCAGTACAATGTTGTCAGGATCCAGTTTAGGGAATTAAAAGGAAACTGAACGGGTGTTAAGTAACAGTTTCCACCTCAGAGGGCAACTGGTCTGCTTCCAGCATGTAATGAAATGCGGAGGCCTGCGTTTTAACCCCTTCCCCTCTGCTTTTATATGAATTTAAGGGGCGGCTGAACGCCAGTGTCCTGTTCAGTCGGTTCCCATCGCACGGCTGCCAAGTTGACTGTACAGCAGGACAGAAGCTGCAGGTCTGATTTACCTGGTCTCCAACGACAACAGACTTAGCGGCAGCCAAAGGGATCGAGAGGCAGCCGTGCGTGACACCGACATCAAAGCAGGAATGCCACGCCTTGATCCAGGCTGCAGTCTACCTGCTCGGGCAAAGGTATTAGTGTGACCACCCTGGAATTCAAAGGAGCTGAGGAAAAAAAAAACAGGACATATAGAAAATAAATATAAAAGTCTAGACAACCCTATATAAAATACTACACACTGACCTAATTATCCCCCCTTTTCTACTGTAGTTGTCTAACAAATCAGGGATCTAGAACAGTTGTGAACACAATGTAATGAACATGCTATTCTCTCTAACTATGGGGGTAATTCAGACCTGATCGCAGCAGCAAATTTGTTAGCAGTGGGGTAAAACCATGGGGGTCATTCCGAGTTGATCGCTCGCTAGCAACTTTTTGTCAATCACTCTGCGGCCAGCAGTGCGACCGAAAAGCGTCGCTAGACCCTGTGTGAAACTACATCGTCCGTTGTAATATTACTTTGCGCGTTGCATTGCGCTGCATACGCATGCGCAGAAGTGCCTTTTTTTGCCTCATCGCTGCACAGCGACCGAATGCAGCTAGCGATCAACTCGGAATGACCACCACAGACCCCTTAAATTATAAATAAAATAAAATGTGTACATAATGTTGCAAGACAATATAGAAAGCCAAATTATTTCAAATTAGACTGCGACATGATAGCATAAATATCAGCAACGTAAATTACAAATATCCATTTCCAATGTAGAGGATTTATATCTGCAGCAGTAGAAGTCAGTATACGGGGACCCTTTACCTTGCTCCTGATGATAAACTGAGATTTTATATATTTCTAGATCATTACTAATGAGGAAACTTTCCCTTTCATTAGTTTGTGGTCACCATTATAAAGGCGATTAAAGCCACCCTTCACTAGATGTGGGTAAAGACTTTGTGAAAGCCTGGCCTGTCCTTCTGGTGGCATCTCAGCAATTAATGCTTTTTGTTTTTGCCCATCAAGCAGTATTAAATTTATGGATAATTTGATTGATTATAAAAGTAACTATCTGTATGATGTATTCTGCGGGGATTTATTCTGCGGGGATTTACATTTATGTCTATTATTCTTTAAGGGCGATGATTACCAATGCTCGTCTGGACACTAAAGTCAGACAATAGCAGCCTCACTCTTTATGGCACCTTATGTACTTAAGCATAAACATATGTAATGTAAGTTCTGCAATGGTGCATTACTGTAATCAATAAAGTCAATGTTTACAGGTTTTTTTTTCAATTATAAATGGGGGGGTGGGCGGTCTTGTTATTAAAAGCCCTACCAAATGAAGATTTTCTATAGCTTGTTATCTCAGTGATAAGGAATCTTTCGTCTTAGCTCTTTGTCAAGAGATTGTTACCCTGGGCAGCGATGGGATCCCAGGCAGCCCTGTCCGGTAGTGGTAGTGGCCAGTAGTTCAAGGGTAGTGGTAGTGGGCAGTAGTTCAAGGGTAGTGGCTAGTAGTTCAAGGGTAGTGGTAGTGGCCAGTAGTTCAAAGGTATTGGTAGTGGCTAGTATGTTCACGGGTAGTGGTAGTGGCCAGTAGTTCAAAGGTAGTGGTAGTGGCTAGTATGTTCAAGGGTAGTGGTAGTGGCTAGTAGTTCAAGGGTAGTGGTAGTGGCTAGTAGTTCAAGGGTAGTGGTAGTGGCTAGTATGTTCAAGGGTAGTGGTAGTGGCTAGTATGTTCAAGGGTAGTGGTAGTGGCCAATAGTTCAAGGGTAGTGGTAGTGGCCAGTAGTTCAAGGGTAGTGGTGGTGGTCAATAGTTCAAAGGTAGTGGTAGTGGCTAGTAGTTCAAGGGTAGTGGTAGTGGCTAGTAGTTCAAGGGTAGTGGTAGTGGCTAGTATGTTCAAGGGTAGTGGTTGTGGCCAGTAGTTCAAGGGTAGTGGTAGTGGCTAGTAGTTCAAGGGTAGTAGTAGTAGTGGCTAGTAGTTCAAGGGTAGTGATAGTGGCTAGTATGTTCAAGGGTAGTGGTAGTGGCTAGTAGTTCAAGGGTAGTGGTAGTGGCTAGTAGTTCAAGGGTAGTGGTAGTGGCTAGTAGTTCAAGGGTAGTGGTAGTGGCTAGTAGTTCAAGGGTAGTGGTGGTGGCCAGTAGTTCAAGGGTAGTGGTAGTGGCTAGTATGTTCAAGGGTATCAAAAGCCAAATTGTGCTTCCAGTTCCAGAATCTTTTTTAAAAAAGTGTAAAACTTATTGCTTAATGGAGAGAGAAAAAAAGTAATATTTAAAATAAAAATAAAAATGTTACATTTCAATCAAAATAAAACACTTTTTCCATAATGGGCGCCTGTGGCTAATGTCGTTCTTCAGCTTTATTTACTTATTTTTCTTCTAAAGCTGGAACCCAGAATGCAGAAGTGAATTTGCTTTATTATTCACAGTTGAAATTATAACCAATAATGTGTTTTTACTTGAATTACTACTTTGCTGCTACTCATGTTTTTTTTTCATGTTGATAAATATAATGAATAGAAAATTTGCGTTATGCCTAAAAAAATATTGATCATGATTAAAAATAATAATAAATAGCTTATATTAGTTCTCACTACAGAAGCGTGTTTCCTGCGGTTGTATAGCCTGGCTCCCCACCCACAGGGTTAGAAGAACCCCCGAATATGTCTAAAGTATAAGACACGGGCCCTAAAGCTGTTTGCCTTACACAACAGAATAGTTGTATGATTGCACCCAACAACTTCTAACAATGCGTAACTATTAAGAATTCAGGAGAATACTGACAGTAGTGACCCAGTTGTCGCACAGTGTGATCCTTATTAAAGTAATACATTAAACAGAATAATAGAAGTTGTTGTGGGGTTATTAGATGGAAATACTCTGCCTTCAGTAAACTCCCTTGTGGTGCGGTTCGTGTAATGGAATAACATCATTTATCTCTTGATTGTGTGTAAAACAGAATTGTTGCTGCTCAGATATAGCCTCTTCATGTGGTTATAGCGGTGAGTCCCTGTGTGCTGGTGGCAGTGGAGGGGCTTAATCTGTGTAGACCTCCCTATTCAAATTATTATTAAACTTTATATGGCGCCGCAATGGGCTGACAGCGCCCTACATAAAATATAAGCAGACGATAGTGCCCACATAACAATAAAAAAAAATATAAAGGCTTACAGTGGAACATAAGATACAAGTAATACAACCATTGCAAGATATACAGTCAAAATACCCACAACACATGGACTGGCCCACAGGGATACAGGGGAAATCCCTAGTGGGCTGCACTGCTTGAGAACCATGCCCCCTCCTCTAATGTCAGGTTTCAACATATAGGTCTTATCCCGGATCCTATGTGTTTTTGGCCGAAAACGGGACAATTTTTGCGTGTTAAAAAACTGGCTTCAATTGAATTGCGCAAAAAAAAAATTGGGCAAAAAATTGGGGTAAAGACCATTTTTTTCACCTAAAAATATTTTGGGCATCATTGAATTCCCCCCATGGTCTCTAATGGCTGGTCTCTCCCCATGGTAACTGGCCACACCTCTTAAGCATGGATCCCTACCACAGCATTCGCCTGGTGGGCCCTCAATGCCCCCATCTGACACTGCTACAACAACAGCACCAGCTGAGCCCATAGGGTCTGCGCCATTGTTGGTTATGGGGTGTAAATAATAATATAGGTCAGGAAAGCAAAAGCACATGATGGAAGAGGGACCTGCTCGTTAGAACTTACAATCTATAGGGAAAGGGCAGACAGACAGGTAGAGGTGGCATCAGTGCACGTTATGTGCTGCTATTACCACTTCACCACCATGTACTGTCCTGATGATATGTGTGAAATGATGGGGGTGCTCTGCGCTCGTGTCATATTCGGCGCTCCTATCTACAAGATAGCGTACCGATGTGCCACCAGATGCATAGGCGTTTCTATAACGGGTACAGTGTGTGTGAGGCTCACACCACACATACTGCATCCATATAGTATACTTACCCGTCCGGAGTCCCGTGGCGGCGTCCTTGCAGTGCGGGCACAAATCACTTACAAAATGGCCACTGCCATTTCTTAGTGATTTGCGCATGCGTACTGGGGATGTTTCCAAGAACAAGGTGCGGTCGCGATGTTATAACGCAGCTCCCTCTGAGTGAGGAACATACTGTACGGTGGTGGTTTAAGATGAAAGCAGGAAAACTAACAGGGTTCTAGCACTAAGGGGGTCATTCCGACCCGATCGCACGCTGCAGTTTTTCGCAGCGGTGCGATCGGGTCAGAATTGCGCATGTGCCAGTGCCGCAGTGCGCCGGCACATGCCAGACTACCGACGGCCGTCGTTGCCTAGCGATCGCCTCTGCCTGATTGACAGGCAGAGGCGGTCGCTGGGCAGGAAGGGGCGGCATGGTGGCGTTCGGCCACCGTTTTTGGGGCGTGGTCCGGCCAACGCAGGCGTGGCCGGACCATGCAGGGGGTGGGGTCGCAGCTGCTGCGGGACATCACACGCAGCCACTGCGGCCCTGGCAGCGACAAGTAACTCCCGGCCAGCCGCAGGATCTGCGCTGGCCGGGAGTTACTCTACAAGTACAAAAGCCTCTTTTGTACTTGTGCGGTGGGGCCGGGACAGACATGTGGGGCGGACTAGCCCTCTGCTGAGCGTCCCCCCGCATGTGTGTGTCAGTGATTGTAGCTGTGCTAAATTTAGCACAGTTACGATCACGTTTGAATGACCCCCTAAATCGCCATATATATAAATCAGCTATGTGATCAGGCTCTCCACTACAGGTACGGAGACAGGAGGCTCCCTGGCGATATATTATGGGCCTGCTTCAGAGATGGATGCAATTAGCGATTTAGTACGCAGTGGAGCGCTTTGTTTGCCACTACACGTGTGTTGGACCCGCATTGCGCATGTGGTGCCGTGGCCCTGTGATATCGGTCACAGTGATTCGCAAAGTGATTGTTTGTGTTGTGGTAATGGGGGCGGTAATTTTATTTAATGCCAGTGATTTAAGCCCCACCCCTTTAGATATTTACCACACACCCTTTAGAGGCCCACACAAATCACACAGTGAGGGGGCAGAGCCTAATTACATGATGCACCTGGCACCGAACACTTGCACATCTGTGTGTGACTGAGTCTGAATCTGTGTAAGAAGTGCTACGGTGCAGCGGCCGCAGCATTTTCTGACGCCAAGTTCCGCTGTGCTCCGTCTGCCACTTTGTACGTGTTTAAAACGAATTCATGTCCAGTTAAAGTCGAAGCCTGAAGCCTGTAGTACTTTGAGTGGCGTCTCACTGCGTTATAAGATGCAATATGTATACAGTGACTACCCTACACCGCTCGGAGTGGCTCAGTGGCACCGGCGGGTACTGAGAGGAGGGCACATGCGGGCAATCACTCCCCATACTCTGCTGAAGGAGATTAGAAGTACCCTGTGCTCTATTATATAAATAGATTAGATAGATATACCTGCGTTCATCTTAATGATGCTGTTTTAGTGTAATAACGGTAAGCCCCAATGGCGCAGCATATCTCGATTTTAATTACATGAAATACAGCGATGCCATAGAACTCGGAACACTTCCACTGACAGCTGTTGATAATACAAGTCCATTACTTTCTCTATTTTCAGCTATAGATGGGAAAAAAAGAGACACAAAACCTTATGATGCCTTAATTAGGGGAATAATCTGGTGACAGTTCCGGCACAGGGAGGCCATATAACAAGCGAAATAAAAGCCAGCAAACATCACATAAAGGCATTATGCATATACATGATATATTTCTGACATATGTCTATGCTATAGACAAAGAAATCACCTGGATAATAACTGATAATGACTGATTGGTGGTAATTAAAAGATTTCAAGGACATTTTTAGTGCAATACAGGTGCTACTTTATTTAGCCCTGTTTGGAAGGCGCCGGTGGAATGTCCGGATAATGTGTCATAGCTGACAGCCTGGCTAATGTCATCAGGATAATTTTGCTGTGTTTCTGTACCGGGGAGGATGTCCGGATTACTGGATGCACTGTCACAATAATATTGTGGTGTATTTTATATACTGTACTTACAGTCAACCAGTCTAAAGAAAGGGATGGGTATGGGCAGGGTCGGACTGGCCCACAGGGGTACAGGGAAACCACCGGTGGGCCCCACTGCCTGAGGGCCCACTCCTTCCTCTAGGGATCAGGTTCCAGACTGTGCACTTGTATTATACATGGTAGATATGTTGCATTACACTGCACAAGACTATTGTGCATTTCAAGCCTCTGTGGAGGCTGGCCACACCCCCTTTGTAGGCTGGCCACACCCCCAAGTATGGGCCCCTATCACTGCATTCCCCTGGTGGGCCCTTCATGCCCCAGTCCGACACTGGGTACGGGTGACCAGCGGTCCGGATCCCGGCAGTCAACTTACCGACGCTAAGATCCTGGTTGTCAGAATGCCGACAGGGGGGCGAGCGCAACCAAGCCCCTAGCGGGCACGCTGCACTCGCCATGCTGCGCTCACCACAGGTTCTGTTTCCACTCTATGTGTGTCATGGACACCCACGAGTGGGAATAATAGCCCTGGGCCCCTGCCGGCATTCTGTCGGCCGGGATCCCAGCATCAGTATGCTGACCGCCGGGATCATAACTACATCCCTAAAGAGAAGTTTTAAAAGATATGTAGTTAGGGGGCAGGCGCGGAAGTCTCAGTTATAACCTACACCAGCCCCTTACTGCAGATGTGTCCTGATCAGGGGCGGATTAAGGGGGGGAGGGGCCTGTGCACACACACCGTGCGGGCCCCTCTTCTCTGCAGCTCATAGACTCTGCGCATGTCTCTAGAAACATGGCGCCTGCTATGTTCCCGGTGACTAATCTCTATTGCACATGCGCAGATCTCCGGAAGCATGGCACCTGCCACGTTCCTCGCAACAAATCTTAGCTGCGCATGCACAGATCACAGAGAAAATGGCCACGCACCATTTTCCGAGCGATTTCTGCTACTGCCCTCTCGGCGCGCCAGGTCCTGTGAGACTCTGTAGCATCTGGCGTCTTTATGGCCATAAATACGTCTTAGGCACGGTACACTAATTGGGATACCCTTCACTTTGATGGCAAAAAAGGCACAAAAAAAGAGTTTACCTTTTTTTTGTGTCGACCATTTCCCATGTAGACCTTTTCATGTGTCAATCTTTTGTACCGTCAACCTTTTCCATAGTCGACCTTTTATCTGTTGACCTAATGATCCTGTTGACTTATTGACCATGTTGGCCGTATGGAGTCGACCTAATGATTGTCGGCCTAATTAGGGTCGACCTAATGATCCATCCCCTATGAGGACATACTGTAGGCGCTGTTCCATGACACCACCACCAGACGGGGCCATTCTGTGCGATCCACTCGTGTCGACTTGATACAATTCCTCTGAAAGACAGATCTGGCCAAGTTCTGTATGGCTCTGAATAGGAGCGCTGCCTATCCGTGCATTTGATTTGTTACTTGTCATCATCGTCATCACCATCGGTGGAGACTTGCACCAGCTTGTACTTGGGGAATCTTCTACACCTCCAAACCATCGTGCTTACCCTTCTGTCCATCTGTATATGGCCTACAGTAACACTGATGCACCCTCACTGATCAATGCCTACATGAGTAGGTCCCGATACAGCCCAGTTATGCCTCCAGAGTCGCAAGTGTACACGGACTTGAAAAGGTGTACGACTCTAAGTCACCCATATTCATATATACTGGGGTGTGGAGCAGGCGCCTTGAGAAAGCATGCAAGTTACATTACTCTCCGCAAATGGGCGTATATTCATCTCAACCTCAGATTGTAGGTATCTGCTGGTCTTTATTGTCATCCACAGCAGCTGGAGAATGGCAAGGAAGCTTCATGCCCTATCCCAAGATGGCTAAGGGGGAGTCGGGTGGAGGTGGTGGGCAGCTACGACTCAGAGTGGTGAAGGGAGGAGAGTGGGCAGTGGGGACCACGGTATGATGGGTGATTGGGTGCAGGGAGGAAGGCGGGACCCGGAGGTAGTGCGGGCCCCGTAGCAACCGCACTCCCTGCACCTATGGTGTACTTAGATATACAGCGCTGGATCACCAGCTAAGTATCCCAGGAAAGTAAATAAAAATGTTGTCAACTCTATTACTTTGTTAACTGGTGTAAGAGTAGGCCATGACATCACAGAACGGCATTTGTGCCAGTATCCTGAGTTTGCCCCCACTTTAGTATATTGCCCTCAGTATAACTCTTCCTGTTGAATGTTATTTTTTTCTGACTAATGGTTTACTCTATTACATTTAGTTTATATTGCAGCGACTCGAACATCAACCTCAACGTTGAGAAGCAGCAGCACAGCAATAACATTATAACCGCGTCCTCTCTCACACCTGCACGGTGATTGCGCTATTAGGAAGGTTAGCACAAACCAGGACATTTATATTAATAAAGCTGACACTACTTTTACAAAAGGCTCGGTTTTATCTAAGCATTAAAATAAACGAGTATATAATTAATGAGAGAGGTTTTTTTTTTATATCCTGCCAAATAACTTGCAGCTTGGAGGCAGCTCAGTCTGCAGGAACGTTGCTTGCAATGTGAACTGCACCCCAGATAAATGATATCCCTTCATTACGGCTGCTAAGCAGTAGTCAACTTTTCAAAGTGAATTGTTAAAAGGTAATTCTTGTGAACTATTTCAGACGGTTATAAGCAGACCTTGTCAAAAACAGCTTTTTAATCTAAACTGACATTTAAATATTTCCAATTTATTCACTGTCATAACTTGAATTCCTGCCAGTTTAACAATTTTTTATTTTTTTTGACTATTGCTTGTAGAAACAGGTCATGTTTAGGACAAGTAATAATACAGATTAACCCTCCACCGGTGCAGTAAATGTATATATACCGTATATTGTCCTCATTTGCCCATAATGCAGCAATTTGAACAACACATTTTGAAAGTCTATACATTTTTTCAATGCACAGGTGACAGAAATGTAAATATGAATTGCGGTCACTGTAAGTGCATTTTTGTAAATTGCGCATAATGATGTAGAAAATGATTATTGACCTGATCCAGTAAGGATTGCAAATTCTACTAAGTAGCAGAATCTGCAATCCTTGTGATCGCATGCTGACCGCACCCCCCCCCTCCCCCTTGACCAAGCAGAAGATGCGATTGCACCACAATTTATGGTTGATGGCTAAAATGAAGGAAGCCTTCTGCCAGCTCAGCCTGGCGCCATCTTTTTGATCGCAGCGGCTATGTGTGACGTCACCCAGCCACCTTGATCATGCCCCCGTTACGCACCACCCTTTGCACCGCTATGCACCCACAACGCTCCATCTCCACCTTGGAAACTAAGCATTTCCGCAGCCCTTCCCCACCCTGCAAACACCTCTGCCTGATTGACAGGGAGAGGCGATCGCATTTTCTGCAGGGACCCTCAGAAAATGCGGCCGCATGTGCAGGACGGACCCTGGGCATGCGCCCGCATCCTTTTAGCATTTTTGGTGTATTGCGATCCAACCTGAATGGGGCCCTATGAGTAGTAAGTGGGGTTGTATGAAGCGTTAGAAATTATTAATGCCGTGAATTTGGCTTAAAATTCACATATTGTTGCAAGATTATTAAATTGTGCTAAAGGTGTCAATTTTGCTAAGTGACTGTTTAGGGAAGTGCTCTAGGATGGCTTCTGCTGTATTTTCTTACATCTGTTTAATGCTCCAGAGATAGCGGTTTCTGGTTTGGAGTACAATAGAATTATTGCAAAACATAGTGGAGAGATGTGCTAAGCTTTAGAGAGTGAAACAGTGGAAAGAAACAAAGTACCAGCCAATCAGCTCCTAACTGCATGGCCCTCGCTAGTGACATTCCTCATCAGAGACAAGCCTAGAACAATAGACTGAGGTTCAACCAGAATGCAAATAGTATTAATGCTGGAGCACAAACAATTGGCCAAAGACCATTAAAAAGCCTGCAGTAACACACACTCACCACTAGTGGGCACTCCAGCGACATTGCCGAGTGACCGCAAGCACACTAACTGTGGCATGAAAGACCCAACAGCTGTGGACCACTGCATTGGCGAGGATGAAGGGGCCACCACAGCTACAGGTAAGTTAGCTCACGAATCAGAGCCGTGACAGTACACCTCACTTAAGGGTTGACCTCAAACACCCAAGAATGGCTTGTCAGGATATATCCTCTGGAAAGTATTCAGTAGATGAGAAGCACGATTGTCTTCAGATCTAACCCAGGAGCATTCTTCTGTACCAAAGTCCTTCCAGTCAATCAATAAAAAGAGAACCCATTGGATATTTTTGAATCCATGATTTTATTATTTTTAAACTTTTAAAAGAATGTGGAGAGGAATGGAGAATAGAAAACCAGTGTAACACAAGAGGCTTCAGCAAGCATATGTGGAAAAAATTAGGTATCTGTAGAAACTTGGGTAGAAATTTTATTTAAATCTGTTTTCTTTTTAACATGGCAGTAAAATGACAACAAACAACGCAGGTCGATAGCACAACACATAAAGGCACTTTCAAAATTCGTAAAAACTTATGAGACTTACGAGTAGTTCTAAGCGGAATGCCGCAGGATTGATCTGGGATATTTTGAAAGGTCCAACAAACTCTGGTGCCAATTGCATGAAGGGCACTTTCAAGCAAAGGTGACATGTAGATAGCCAGACTTTATAACCAGTATTAAGTTTCAGAACTTCTCTTTCTGTTGGAAAAGAGATCTTGTAACGTTTTGGAGGCTTTGAGAAGATTACTTTTCATTGTGATGGAAAAATGTCAAAGAAGCTGGTTAAGGGCAGGAATTTCAGTAGCTGGAAGTAAGGATGGCACAGCAATTGTGGAGGCATACCATATACTGTACAATGAAAAATATGGATGATGAGAAAATTCACCCCATGGTAGCAGTGGAAACCAGTGGTCTTGTGCTTCTGAGATATAGATTCTAGTGAACTTTTCAAGTTTCTGGTTGACCCTCTCATTCTGCCCATTTAAGGGTGGTAAGTGGTCGAGAAATTGAGGATAATTCTGAGACTCTAGCTAAGATCCCTCCAGAATTTGTGTACCCCCATTAATGACTATTTCTTGAAGACAGTGTCAGAATACATTCGTGGTGATGAAAGAGTCCAGTGTGGTAGCTGATGGTAGCCTCTTCAGGGTTACAAAGTGATTTTTTTTTTTAATGGTCTACTATCACCCATATAGTGTTGAACCTATTAGATGGTAGTAAATCAGTTACACAGTCCATTGACACATACATCCCAGATTGGTAAGGAACTGGACAGGATAGGAGTGGATCAACAGCTTCCAGTGAGCTGACTTGTGTTGGGCATAATTAGTGCAAGCAGAGACAGACTGTTGGCCTCCAGTAAGTTGTCAATATTAGGTCTTGGGTCTTTTCACTCGACAATGCCCGCAGAAGTGAGATTCGAAGGCTCAAGTCAGAAGTCTAGTGTGTAGCTCTGAAGGCACAAAGGTATTCCCAACAAGAACCTTGGACTTGCTCTGGATGGTATTGGCAAGGATAAAGCTACCAAGTATCAGGATGGGGTTTGCTTCTGAGAAATTCTCTTTGCCAAAGGTATGAAAAGACTGGGAGAGGGCATCAGCATTCCCTTCTTGGTTCCTGGGGGAAAGGTAATGGCTAGATGAAAGCCGGAGAAGAAGAGTGTCCATCTTACTTGTTATAGGTTCAACTGTTCAGCAGACTGTAATACAAAAGTTTTTTTTTCCTGATCTCTATAAATTTCAACAGGGAAACTGCTCCTTCTAACAAGTGGAAATTCACAATGGACAGAGGTGCTGAGGTCATGGTCACAGGCAGACCTAAAGAACAAGAGAAAAGCCGGGATTAGGGCCTGATTCCTTTTTGTAAGTAAAGCAAAAAGGCAAGTAACTTTGTTTCTGGAACAAACCATGTTGACAAGACATGCAAGGGGAGCAAACACATTTATATTTTTTTCACCGTGCTAGGTAAATACTGGCTGCTTTTGCATGTAGCCCAATAATGTTAGACAGCTTTATTTTTTTACACTGCAATTTAGATTTCAGTTTGAACACACCCCACCCAAATCTAACTCTCTCTGCACATGTTACATCTGCCCCACTTGCTGGGCAACAAGGTTTTGCCCAGTTGCTTGCTTATATGCTTTACTGACCAACATGAGGCAGGATCTTAGTACATTGAGGCTCAATCAGAAAGAAAGAAGATCTAATTCTCTGGCACCAGTATGTTGCACAGAGTGAGTATTAAGTAGGCTGTGCAATCAAATCCTGGCGCCAATCTGACATCACCATTCAGCTAGCAAAAGATCATAGAAAGCCTGTAGCCTTCCACTAGAAAGTATTCGGGCAACAATTTAAGGTGCTGCAAGTACGCCAATTGCCAGAGAAGATGACACCTTGGCTATTAGTGGTATGACGGACATGGCAGCTGAAGACCCCAGCAGACCCGAAAATAAATCCCTGATAACTTATCTGTTTTCGGGTTCCACGGTAGCATTAACTTAACTCATAGATCCAGGAATTTATCCAGATTCTTTGTATTAATGCCCCAAAACAGGTTAATTTAATAGGAGAGGAAAGGGGGCTCTGTTTGAATAGTACCGGGCTTTAAAGATCTAGGCTTCCCCTATTTTTCACCCCCATTAAATTAATGGGGCTAATTGAATGCCCTCTTAAAAGCACATCTGAATTGTCAAACTGCTTCTACAAAATTAAATACCACTCACTAGTCTGGACTTGTCCTAACAGAAAAATTTTATATAGAATTTGCAGAACTTATGCCTGTAACCTGCCCCTAAAGCTGAGCACGTTTCTTGCTGAGAAAATAGGTAAAAAAGGCGATTTCCTTCTTGTTCTCCTCGCTGAGGCTCTGGCACAGTCCCCGCTACTCATCTCATTGTGTCTGTGTGAAGAGCCTGCTTTCCCACTTGTCATATTTAATAAGCAGAGTATCATATCATTGGATTCCCGTGTGCAAAGCCTGGATTCTGAGCGCTGAACATTTGGGAGCCAGTGACAAAAATCATATCAGTCAGGCAGTCCTCTGACTTGAGTGACCTTGTCCTTTGAACCAGTCTGATGTGATTAAATCCTCGGAGGGTCATCGCACGGTGCACCTGCTCTTACAAATGTGCCTGTTTAGCCTTGAGCGCTGAGAGGTTATGAAGGACATAGAAGTAAGGACTGGGATGAACGTTTCTCTTCTGACCTTCCTGCTTCAATCTAAATATAGCAACTTTGTGCATTTTGTGTAACTGTCCTACCCAACTCGTACGTATTTCTCTGTATTTATCTCATACAGCAATAGTCCCAGGTTTCAAAGGTTTATTCCGGGAAACTCTTGTCCTAGAACTTTTCAAAAAAATGTATCATTCAGGTCAGAAGCATATTAAACACTGGGCCGGCCTTTGTGCATGTGCACTCATCGATGGTCATCCCTGGTGTTTCAGTGATAGACCAATCACAACTTGGGGGTGGGATATTGCGAATGCCAGGGGCGGAGCTGTGCTCCGATTCCTGGCACCTTGCTAAAAAAAATAAAAAAATAGTTTATGCTGTGCCATCGAGGGAGGAAAACCATCTGGTTCTCTACCATCAATGGCATAAGCATTCGACATCGGCCATAAACCATCGATGATTAGTAATCAACAGTGGTCGATGGCCATCCCTAGTTTTTGTCTACTCCTTGTATGCTCTAAGAGTAGACGTACTGGGCATAGTCTTAGTGTAATGATGTAGTTCATGCATTCCTATTATTTTATATGTTGATCGCGAGATACTTTTTGCTATCTGCTAATTCTGCAGCCGGAGTATAATACATACTTGCCTACTGTCCCAGATTGTCTGGGAGACTCCCGAAGTTTGATGTGGCTCTCCTTATATTTATGTTTTACAATCCGAGTGAACTATTTTCGTTTCTGGTCCTTCTGGGGTTCCAAATCATATAGTATTTGCCCCCTTACCAAAGGCATTGTACATCTACAGCAATTTAAGAACTATGTGACTAATCCCATGTTTAGCTCATTGCTCTGGCGAGCTGTGTATATTCCTAGAGAGATTAATATAAACCTGATTATCAGCGTTAATGTTATTTCCAAGTAAACACAATCATTTTTTTCTTTCTGTAAAGCTGTCAATTCCCTCGTCAGTCCGATGATGAAGCACCATCGAGGGTCTGTATGGTAACTTTAATTGTGCAATAACTATGGAGGCTCCTGCAATTCATTAGCTGATGGTTATTTCAAACCGTTTTATAATCCCTGTGAATTGCTAATCGTGTTGAACCTCCTAAAGCTGGAGAATATTGCACACAAATAGCTCTAATCATACATAATAAACTAGGCTAATAAATTGCATCTAATACGGGCTACGGTATTGGATGCATTCATTGTATTAAGCTGGAAGTTTATTAAAGCTTGTAATGACCCTATATTAATGTAAAGTGGGTTGTTTAATAATGTAAATGATTACGTCTACTGGAGCTATTATTGTCACCGCTGTAATGTTAAGGCCACAATTTACTCTCGACGACTCTTGCATTGCAAAACAGCTTCTAATACTGGAAATATTTAACCGTTTTTAATTTAAAAACAACAACAACACAAAAGGAAAAAGAAAATACACACTATCAACTCTGCAGAAAAAACTAAATTTTTTTTGCTAAATTTATTGTTTAATGGACTGAGGTCTGACGGGCATATAGCTCGGAGTGCGCTAAATGAGACTGTAAGATAAATCGTCTTTCGCCATCAGTGTACTTAACATCTGTGGTTTCCCTCTGTCAAGGCAGTGATGAATCGAGAGAGCAGTATAGACCGGGAAAGGCTCGCACTTATCCTACCTGAAGGCAGGGTGCCAGGTTTAGATTTATAACAAGGGCTATATTTCAGTTATAAAAGGTACCAGACCCTTTTATGAGTGATTAGCCATTAATCTTGATCTCAAATAGTCTATATGGCATTATTGGGAAAAGTTGTCAGGTTGTCAAATGCCTGACCCACCGAGCGTTACCCTGTTTGTATAACTTCTTCCATTTTTTACCCCAGGCAATTCTTTGGTGCTAATGGCATTAAAACAAAAGTCCATCTTCACATCTACAAGGTTTTGCAATCACAAATGATGCAATGCAATGTATGTGCTGAGTTAATCGCCACTCCGGTACCGCAAACTAACCGACGTGACAAAGTGTCCACATACAGTAGAGGACAGCTATGGCCGAACTTTTGTGTTTTTGAAAAATCACTTACTGGAGACCAGACTGGTCCCAACCGGAAAAAGTGTACAGGTGACCATTTTTAAAAGCAAACCCTAATAATAAATAGAGATTCAAATAAAATAACAAATGGATAAAAGTGAACGTTTTGTCAAGTGTAATATGTGCTCTTATTAGGGCTGCCTTTTGCGTCATAATAGTCAAGACTTCTATGGTTTCCCAACACTGGGCAGATGAGTGCTGTCCCAGCCCAACTTTAGTAATGGTTGAATGGGCAGTAAGGACCCATGAATCAGGTTGTAGGTCTCCAAACTTTAGTGGATACATCCTTTTTTGGCCTAGCTCCTATGATTATAGAGAGAACAGTGTGAACTTAGTTCCAGCCAAGGACGCACGAAGACTACAAGAGTGAGGACTTTCAGGAGGAACACCAATCTACATGGCTCTTTCTATAGGGAAGACAATTTCCATCGCACCACCAAACAGGAAGTGAACTGTTTCCGCAAAACCATAAACCTCCCTAAGATCCCAGCAAACAAAAAAAAGATGACCATAGCTGCTGGAGCATCACCCTCCACTCTAGCCACGCAGTGAAGCCACGCAGCCGCCACGGCTCGCCCCCCCAACGATCCAGCCACGCCTGCGTTGGCCGGACCGCGCCTCCTAAACGGTGGCTTAATACCGCTATCCAGCCCCCTCCCACCCAGCGACTGATTGACAGGCAGAGGTGATCGCTAGGCAACGACGGCCTTCGGGTCGTCTGGCATGCGCCGGCGCACTGTGGCACCAGCGCATGCGCAGTACTGACCCAATCGCACTGCTGCGATAAACTGCAGCGTAAGATCAGGTCAGAATGACCCCCTATATGTACTGTAACATTGGGCCTAATTCATCATGGATCGCAAAAGCAAAATCTTTCTCTAATGGACAAAACCATGTGCACTGCAGGGGGGCAGATGTAACATGTGCAGAGAGAGAGTAAGATTTGGGTGGGTTACATTGTTTCTGTGCAGGGTAAATACTGGCTGCTTTATTTTTACACTGCAATTTAGATTTCAGTTTGACCACACCCCAGTGCACATGGTTTTGCCCATTAGAGAAAGATTTTGCTTTTGCGATCCATGCTGAATTAAGCCCATAACCTGAAATATACATATATTCTATTTATGTGTTCTGTGGGAAAACAATATTAAAAGCAACTTCAAAGGCGTCATTTTCTTCTCATATCTAAGTGACCTGGACATTCGGGGATGCTGGTTGGCTGGCTGTGGAGGGTGCCGGATGTCATTCCATTCGTCTCAGCTCACTATTGTGCATCCGTTCCATGCGGAGAGATTGGCGCTCTCATGTTACAGTGTTGCTGAATAAAACGTCGGTGTAGGAATCAGTGGCGGCTCTTCAGAGTATTTCCTCTGAACACGGCTATTAGAAGCCATTGTGACCCCCGGATTCCTTTGTGAGGAATAAAACGGTCGGCTTCTGAACCAACATCTCTTACTTTTATTGAGTGATTGACTATTTTAACACGCTGCGCTGGGTGCGTACGGCTTACTTCGTGGGCACAATAAAGCAATAGTTTATCACTGACCCAGAAAATTAACTAGTGCCAATCATGTGTATCTGTAAAGATGACATTTTAATAGATTTTGGTGCAAAAGATAGATGAGTAAAAAACACAATTTCAGTGAACGCCACGATATGTAACATTATACAGCAGCCGTCTTATTCATGGAAACACCGAATCTTGTGACACCTTTGGAAACGGACTTGTTCATTCTATGGGTTAAAATGTTGTGGAAAAATATCAGAAAATATTAAGTGATTGGTTGCTACGGGCAACATCACCAATTCTGTTTTAGAAGCTTGAGTAAATTTACCCCTTAGGGGCCTATTTATTAAAGAATATTTGCAGGTGTTTTTGGGTGGGGGTGGGGGAGACCTGCATATATTAAGCATCCCCAGGATGTAAGAAGGCGGGAATGCAGCATATATATCGGATCGGAAATATCCCTCTGTTTCCAACAGCAGCCACAGTCCCCATAGGTTTCTATGGGGTGTCATTCCGAGTTGTTGGCTCGCTAGCTATTTATTGCAGCGCTGCGATCAGATAGTCGCCGCCAATGGGGGAGTGTATATTCGCCTTGCAAGTGTGCGAACGCTTGTGCAGCCGAGCGGTACAAAAACAGTTTGTGCAGTTTCTGAGTTGCCCAGGACTTACTCAGCCGCTGCGATCACTTCAGCCTGTCCCGGAATTGACGTCAGACACCCGCCCTGCAAACGCTTGGAAAAACACGCCTGCGTTTTTCCAACCACTCCCTGAAAACGGTCAGTCAACACCCACAAACGCCTTCTTCCTGTCAATCTTCTTGCGAACGGCTGTGCGAATGGATTCTTCATTAAATCCATCGCCCAGCACCGATCCGCTTGGTACCCATACGATGCGTCTGCGCAATGCGGTGCATACGCATGCGCAGTTTTGCCAAGTTTTGACCTGGTCGCAGCGCTGCAAAAATAGTTAGTGTGCGATCAACTCGGAATGACCCCCTATGTGAGCTGCTCAGATTAACCAACCTCCAGAATGCATAAGAGCTATTCCATTGTGACATTTACGGATCCCTCCCTATTGGCCCATGATAGTGATAGCACCGGCTATCCAAAGGATGATAATTGCACGCTGTGATTTACATTGCCGCATTGCAATTCTCAGCAATATTTTCACATCTCAACCACGTTAAAAATGTGGGCTGTGATAAATATGCCCCTTACTCTGCCAGCCAGACAGAAAATAATCATGGGGGTGCAAATCGGCTATGGAAGTAAAGGGAAATAGATAGGAACTGGTTCCGGCACATCTTACATATGGAACTGGAACAATTATTGCTTTCCAGGATGATATATACCATGCACAATATATACCTCCTGCTGCATTATCATATCTGTGCATCGCTAGCTCCCTCCATCTGGATTAGGCCCAATACACAGTTAGGAGAAGCTGGTCTGTAACCTCCAATGGCTCCGGAACTGTCACTATTATTACCATCCAGGGTTAGACTGGCCCACAGGGGTACCAGGGAAACCACCGGTAGGCCCCACTGCCTGAGGGCCCACTCCTTCCTCTAGGGATCAGGTTCCACACTGTGCACTTGTATTATACATGGTAGATATGTTGCATTGCACTGCACTAAACTATTGTGTATTTCAAGCCTCTGTGGAGGCTAGCCACACCCCCTTTTAGGCTGGCCACACCCATAAGTATGTGCCCCTATCACTGCATTCCCCCGATGGGCCCTTCATGCCCCAGTCCGACACTGATTGTACCTACAGTAGGTAACTGATTTTATACTA
This sequence comes from Pseudophryne corroboree, assembly GCF_028390025.1. Taxonomy (NCBI): domain Eukaryota; kingdom Metazoa; phylum Chordata; class Amphibia; order Anura; family Myobatrachidae; genus Pseudophryne; species Pseudophryne corroboree. The sequence goes on along the minus strand of NC_086455.1, from coordinate 167,760,925 downwards.
TGGTGCGGACTCACAGCTGTTTAATGTTTTTTTTTTTTTTTTTGGTGGTGGTGGGGTGGGGGTTCTTAGCAATTTTTCTTTTTTTTTTTAAATAAAACCCTGAGGAATAAAAGGGAAAGGTTTATTGTAAATAATGGTTAATGAGTATTTTTCACACATGCCATTTGTTTCATAATATTGCTAATTTTTGGTAATTTTGACGGGAATGAATGGGAGAGCACTGAGAGAATTAGTTTTTTTAGCAGATTATAAATCTTGTAAAGAGTCCTTGCGGGAAGCTTTTACCTTCCCGACAGATGGAAAGGAGGACGCAATGCCGACATCTACATACCAACGCCGCTCGGGATGCCAGCATCACATTACCGACAGCCAGCATCCCGATCGTCCGTTTAGGCAGGAGAAGGGAGGTAAGCATCAGGGGGCAGGGACGGGAAGGTTGGGGTTAGAGGACAGAGAGGGTGGGTCAGGGTTAGGCACTTAGAGGGGGAGGTTAGGGTTAGGCATCAAGCGGGGAGGGTTAGGTTTAGGCAGCGAGGAAGGAAGGGTTAGGGTTAGGCACCTAGCGAGGAGGTTAGGGGTAGGCACCTAGCGAGGAGGTTAGGGGTAGGCACCACCGGGGAGGGTTAGGGATGGGGTAGGAAAAAGGTGAGGGATACGGGCCCTAATGGAGGGCTGTCAGGATTCTGATGGAATACTGACAGCTGGCATCCCATCTGTCGGCAAATCATACTGATCCCGTCCTTGCGGCCTCTGGTAGTATCTGCTTACCCATTGTTTGACTTCAGGGTCAATTTATTTACTGTTTGGTTGTACAATTAGGCCCACGTCGTTCTAGGGTACCAGTACCGGCCCTTCTCTCCAGGCTGAGATCCCCAAGTAAACCGCTCCTTTATAATGGTGGACCCAGGTACAGTGAATACCCATTTTGTCTCTTTATTAAAATGCTTTTAGTCATTGGCACTACATGGTATACAAACAAATGTATAGTTGAAGATCCCTGGGCCCCAGCACACAATGTAATGTGTATCTGCAGAACAGGGCCACTGAGAGCAGCGACGGGCACGGGTACTGGGGAATAGGAGCATGGCCAAAACAGGGAGGTGTAGCCACATCCCCTCCCCAATTTTTTCTCAAAAAATCTATACGCGTTGCCATATAGTATTACGACACACATTAGAACAATACAGGGTATACAGAACTTAACAACAGAGAAATAGAAAAACTAAAACAGAGCCCAGGTAACAATTAGCGGCACAATTCTCAGTACACAATGCAGCTGAGCTGTAAGGAACCAAAGGAGTAATCAGAGTACTATAAGGGACAGGCAGCCGCTGGAAGAGATAGACAGTAACGTGAGAGAAGAGATGCAGGTATAGACAGTCACTGAGTAGGAGACAGCTGTAATTGAAGTGTGAGAGAAGAGGGCTGGGAGGACAGGAGGGAAGAGGGCCCTGCTCCAAGAAGTTTACAGACTAAGGAGAGGGGGGAGACGGACAGGTGACATGAGGTGCGAGCAAGCGGAAGCTGGCGGCGTGATGGAAGGAAGGAAGCGAGGCAGAGATGGCCAAGGCATGAGGCAGGGGGTTGGGAGAGCGGCCTCAAGACTAGATTATGCATCGGAAAGGTACGCTTTGATGAACATTTGGGTTTTCAATGCCCGTTTAAAGCTTTGCAAGGTTGGGAAGAGTCTGATGGAGCGGGGGAGCACGTTCCAGTGAAGGGGAGCTGTGCGGGCAAAATCTTGGATTCACACATGAGATGCAGTGACCGGGTTGGAGGAGAGCCATGTACAGAAGCACCAGTAGTGCCTGACGCGCATGGGTACTAAGACAAACTGTCAGTGTCTTCTCCTTATAGGCAAATCTTTCCAATGTATGTGAGAGCTAGAACAGACTGTGGGCTTCCCCAGTAGCCGGTTGGGTTACCAGCAGTGGCAAATGCAGGATTTCTAGAGAGGGGTTTCTAAAATGTAGTCCACAATCTCCAAATCTGCAGAATATTGGAGTAAGTGCGGGAGACTGGGGGAGCGGTAGAAGAACCTAGTAACGACCCTGGACATTAATGTACACATTCGTCTTTTTATACATTGGATACTGTATGGAATACATTATTAATATTTAAAACTTTAGATGGTCTATAGTATGGGCTGCATCAAACATTTAAATTATATATAAAGAAGTGGTCAGGAAAAGATTAAACAAACTATAAAAGTTTAAACAAACTATAAATAAGTACACAACTATAGTAGAACCAGTACTGCACTTTCTAAGCACACATTCTCCCACTTCATGGTAAGCTCCTGTCTCTTCTTCCTGGTAGCTACTCTCTAGTTCAGAGCACTGACTGAGGACTCAGGTCCTCACATAGACAAACTTGGTAGAAGAAGATGCTACTAATGGGCATGTGCAGCAGCTCTGCTCTGTTCCATAACCTGCATGATGTGGCAGCAGCTCTAGTAATCGTATTATACTGTATACTATTGCTATTATTGTCATAATTTGAGAAACTTGCCAAGAGAAGGGGGGTTTCCAGGCAACCAGAAACCCCCCTGCATTTGCCTATGACCAGGTAGGTGGAACAGGCATGAATGGTTGAGGCCATTGTGCTAGTGATAACCCTACCTATTCAGGTGCACTTTCCTTTGCTGTCTGCCATTTGTTTTACCAACATGTAATTGCCAGGTCCTAACATCCATCTCTTTGCAGAGAGAGAAGTCATCCAGATTGCATTCCAGGACCATCTGCATCTGAACATCTCAAAGGCTGTTATGCACACCAGTGCCTGCAGGAAAGTACTAGTGTCAGAACTGTTATGCACTCCAGTGTCTGCAGGAATGTACTGGTGTTTGAACTGTTATGCAAAACAAATGGACTCACAGACAAACTGGGGAATATGACATAACGTACACAGAAGGTGATAGGGTAACAAAATACACACACAGTGAACAGAGAAGCCCAGAGGCTAAGGAACTGGGTATCTCCCTTGTATTAGAACTGCTCAGATGTAAAAAGCAAGATGTTGTGTTTTAATACGTAGAGAACCCGAAATGCTGTTGCTAAGGGCAACAGCAAAACCCTAAAGGGTTACCAACGGGTGTGGCAGTAAACTCCTTGGTCAGAGATGGAATGATAGACACAAGGAGAGCCTCCACAATCCTGATTCTCACTTGCAGTGCACAGGTTTAAGCTTACTGCCACTAAACTGACCCCTGACACCTAGCACAGTGAGACAGGATTAGACAGGCAAGTGTTAGAATACAGCCGCAAACTTGCTAAGTTCACAGAGTAATAACAGAACCCCAGCAAGCTAAACGACTGACTCCAGTCTTACTGCTAGGTCTGGATTGGCAGAGTGTAATACCAAATCCCCAGGCCTATTTGCAGTAAGCAACAAACAAATACAAAGCTACACAGTACTGGCTAACTTTCATGAACTGACTAACCAACAGAGATTCAGCAGCATCTGCTTACCCTGAAAAGAGGCCTTATAAAGCAGGTGCTGTCCACGCCCCACTCAGACCTCACAGACTGTGAGCACAAAAACCAGCACCGGATCCCCTGCCGTGCACAGAGCCTATAACCACTGCACAGCAAAAGACCCGAACCGGAGTATCAGCTGCGCTCAGGTTACTCCACTAGCACTTGTCTCCCGGTTGCCATGACGACGTGGCAGCACAGGGCAGGAGACCCTAACAGTACCCCCCCTCTGACGAGGGGTCAAAGAACCCCTACCACCGGGTTTATCGGGGAACTGCGAGAAGAAAGAGCGTATCAGTCTGGGGGCATGAAGATCACAACTGCGCACCCACGACCGCTCCTCCGGGCCATACCCCTTCCAGTGCACCAAAAATGACAGCCGACCCCGAACCACCTTGGAGTCAAGAATCCTTTCAACAACAAACTCCCTCTGGCCACGTATAAGAAGAGGGGAAGGTCTTCCACTGGAAGAAGGATTACTAATCGCCCGTTTTAAAAGGGAACAATGAAATGTTTTATTGATACCCAAAGAACGGGGCAGATCTAACTGAAATGCCACCGGATTGATAACCCTGGTGATCTTATAAGGGCCGATGAACCGGGGCCCTAACTTATGAGATGGCTGTCTCAACTTCAAATTCTTGGTAGACAACCAGACGAAGTTTCCTAATTTGAAGCTGCAGGGTCTTTTCCGCTTATCAAAAACCCTTTTGGTCACTAATGACACAGACACAAGGGCTTTCTTCACTTTCCGCCAAATACCTCTAAGGACCGAAACCACAGAGGAACCACCAGGCGTGGAGTCCAGGGGGTCAAAAGAATTGGCCTTAGGATGATGCCCATACACACAAAGGAAGGGAGAGATCCCTGTAGCAGAGTGAGCCGCGTTGTTATAGGCAAACTCCGCCATGGACAGATGAGCAACCCAGTCAGTCTGACACTTGGAGACATAACACCTGAGGAACTGCTCCAAGGACTGGTTCACCCTTTCAGTCTGCCCATTAGACTGCGGATGGTAGCCTGACGACAAGCTGACAGAAATCTGGAGATCGGAACAAAATGCCCTCCAGAATTTGGCCACAAACTGGGATCCGCGGTCAGAGACCACATCAAGTGGCAACCCGTGGAGACGCACAACATGCAGCATAAATAATTCAGACAGGCATCTGGCTGATGGCAGCCCAACCAGTGGAACGAAGTGCGCCATCTTCGAAAACCTGTCAACGACAACCCAGATGGCTGTCATCCCCGAGGATTTGGGCAAGTCCACCACAAAATCCATTGAAATGTGGGTCCATGGCTTAGATGGGATAGAGAGTGGATGTAATGGGCCAACAGGAACCCCTCTAGGAGTCTTATTTCGGGCACAGATGTCACATGCCCGAACCCACTGATCCACATCCTTAGCCACCGAGGGCCACCACACCGCCCTAGATAGCAACTCCCGAGTTCTGGCAATACCCGGGTGACCTGCCGACTTCTTGGCATGGAATTCCAGGAACACTCGCTGTCTTAACCTAGGAGGCACAAACAAAAGACCTACCGGAAGGTCTGGAGGAGCCTGCTCCTGTGCTCTAAGGACTAATGATAAGAGGTCCTGGGTAATGCCCACTTTAATACATGATGGGGAAACAATGGGCAACGGCTCCTCGGTGGTCTCCTGGATTGGAGCAAAACTCCGCGAGAGCGCATCAGCCTTGATGTTTTTTGACCCAGGGCGATATGTTATCAAAAAATTAAAGCGAGCAAAAAACAAAGCCCATCGTGCCTGCCTGGCATTGAGACGCTTCGCTGACTCTAAATATGCCAGATTCTTATGGTCAGTGAGAATTGAGACCACAAACTTAGCCCCCTCAAGCCAGTGTCTCCACTCCTCGAGTGCATCCTTAATAGCCAACAATTCCCGGTTACCCACGTCATAATTCATCTCGGCAGGCGAAAATTTACGGGAAAAGTAAGCACAGGGATGAAGGCGATTATCAGACACTCCCATCTGAGAAAGCACTGCCCCAATACCCATCTCAGAGGCATCCACCTCCACCACAAAAGGACGCTCTGGATCTGGGTGTCGCAGCACCTTGGCCGAAACAAATGCCCTTTTGAGACGGGCAAAAGCCGCTTTAGCCTCACAAGACCAGTGAGCAACATCCGCCCCTTTCTTAGTGAGTGCCACCAAGGGCGCCACTATAGACGAAAATCCAGCGATAAATCGTCTATAAAAATTCGCAAAGCCCAGGAAACGCTGAAGCGCCTTCAAACTAGTGGGCTGCACCCAATCCAGGACTGCCTGTACCTTGGAACCCTCCATTTGGAAACCTTCTGGGGAGATAATATATCCTAGAAATGCGATTTGCTGAACTTCAAATTCGCACTTCTCCAGCTTCGCCCCAAGCCGGTGGTCTCTGAGTTTCTGGAGGACTAAGCGTACATGCTTCCGATGTTCCTCCAGGGAATGGGAGAAGATTAGGATGTCATCTAAGTATACAACTAAGAATCTATCCAAATATTCCCTGAGCACATCATTCATGAAATCCTGGAAGACTGCCGGGGCATTACAGAGCCCAAAAGGCATCACCAAATATTCATAATGCCCTGAGTGGGTATTAAAGGCAGTCTTCCATTCATCCCCCTCTCTTATTCGGATTAGATTGTACGCAACGCGTAGGTCAATCTTAGAAAAAATGGTGGCAGTACGAAGCTGGTCAAACAAGACCGAAATGAGAGGCAGTGGGTATGAGTTTTTAATCGTGATACGGTTCAATTCCCTGAAGTCAATGCAGGGTCGCAACGAACCGTCCTTTTTACCCACGAAGAAGAACCCCGACCCAACTGGAGACTGTGAAGGTCTGATAAATCCCTTAGCCAAGTTCTCCTGAATGTACTCTGCCATAGCCTGAGTCTCAGGACGTGACAGGGAGTACAACCTGCTCTTGGGAAGCTTAGCATTTGGCAACAAATCAATGGCACAGTCATAGGGGCGATGGGGAGGTAGTACCTCTGCAACTTTTTTGGAGAACACGTCCGCAAAATCTGCATAACACCCTGGCAATCCTGGCAAACTTAGCTGCGAGAGCCTGACTGGAAGGCTCAAGCAACTCCTGAAACAATCAGTACCCCAACTAAGAATCTCCCCAGAGACCCAGTCAAATTGAGGATTGTGGGCCCTTAACCAGGGTAACCCCAACACCAATGGGGCAAAAGTACAGACAGTCACATAAAAGGACAATTTTTCAGAGTGTGTGGCTCCAATAAACAAAGAAATCTGGCTAGTGCAAGAGGTAATTTTACCTTGGGATAATGGTTCCCCGTTTAACCCACAAATCTCAATTTCCGATGCCAAGGGTACTAAGGGAACAGAGTGTTTTAGGGCGAATTGGCGGTCCATAAAAACCCCGTCGGCCCCACTGTCCACAAAGGCCTCAGTCTTGACAGTTTGACCGAGGATCTTCAAGGTCACCGGAATGATAAAAGTCTTCTTGGGAAATTCTGACTTCTGGCCTGACAGGATATTTCCCATCACCCTCAGGCCCTGAAGTTTTCCGGCTTTTCTGGGCATGATACTACCACATGACCTTTATTCCCACAGTACAAACACAACCCCTGCTGTCTCCTCCGCGTCTTCTCACGCGAGGAGAGGCGGGTAGCCCCAATCTGCATAGGCTCCTCAGAAAATTCCTCAGAGTCTGAGGTTCCCTTGGGAAGGAAGGAAATCTCAGTCTCCCTTTCAAGCCTACGCTCTCTCAGCCGTCTATCCACCCGGATGGATAACTGCATGAGCTGATCCAAGCTATCAGGCAAGGGATATTGTACCAGTTGGTCCTTTATCTGGTTAGAAAGACCTCTTCGGTACTGGTGTCTCAGGGCTGGGTCATTCCACTGGGTATCATGGGCCAACCTCCGAAACTCCGTACAGTAAACCTCAACTGGCCTTCGCCCTTGCTTAAGGATCGAAATCTGAGCCTCGGCTGAGGCCGTCTTGTCAGGGTCATCATACAACATGCCCAGTGCCGTAAAAAAAGCATCAACACTTTTAAGCGACGGACAGTCAGGCTGCAACCCATATGCCCAGACCTGTGGGTCTCCTTGTAGCAAGGAAATCACTATGCCCACCCGCTGAATCTCCGACCCAGAAGACTGAGGCCTAAGCCGGAAGTATAGCTTGCAGCTCTCCTTGAAACAAAAGAACTGCGAGCGATCTCCAGAAAAACGATCCGGGAGATTTACTTTCGGCTCCTTAACCCCTGCAGGTGCTGCTGCTGCGGGAGCTCCGCCAGCAGCCTGGGAGGTGTGCATTTTAATGGACAAATCATTAAATTGCCGAGTCAGGACCTGCACCTGATCGACCACCTGTTGCAACGTATTTTGAGGGGTATGCTCCATATTCCCACAAAATTTCAACAGGAGTATTAGGCTGCTGAATATGTTATGCACACCAGTGCCTGCAGGAAAGTACTAGTGTCAGAACTGTTATGCACTCCAGTGTCTGCAGGAATGTACTGGTGTTTGAACTGTTATGCAAAACAAATGGACTCACAGACAAACTGGGGAATATGACATAACGTACACAGAAGGTGATAGGGTAACAAAATACACACACAGTGAACAGAGAAGCCCAGAGGCTAAGGAACTGGGTATCTCCCTTGTATTAGAACTGCTCAGATGTAAAAAGCAAGATGTTGTGTTTTAATACGTAGAGAACCCGAAATGCTGTTGCTAAGGGCAACAGCAAAACCCTAAAGGGTTACCAACGGGTGTGGCAGTAAACTCCTTGGTCAGAGATGGAATGATAGACACAAGGAGAGCCTCCACAATCCTGATTCTCACTTGCAGTGCACAGGTTTAAGCTTACTGCCACTAAACTGACCCCTGACACCTAGCACAGTGAGACAGGATTAGACAGGCAAGTGTTAGAATACAGCCGCAAACTTGCTAAGTTCACAGAGTAATAACAGAACCCCAGCAAGCTAAACGACTGACTCCAGTCTTACTGCTAGGTCTGGATTGGCAGAGTGTAATACCAAATCCCCAGGCCTATTTGCAGTAAGCAACAAACAAATACAAAGCTACACAGTACTGGCTAACTTTCATGAACTGACTAACCAACAGAGATTCAGCAGCATCTGCTTACCCTGAAAAGAGGCCTTATAAAGCAGGTGCTGTCCACGCCCCACTCAGACCTCACAGACTGTGAGCACAAAAACCAGCACCGGATCCCCTGCCGTGCACAGAGCCTATAACCACTGCACAGCAAAAGACCCGAACCGGAGTATCAGCTGCGCTCAGGTTACTCCACTAGCACTTGTCTCCCGGTTGCCATGACGACGTGGCAGCACAGGGCAGGAGACCCTAACAAAGGCCTGAATGTGCACGGCTGGGGAGAGAGGTAAGTGCCAGACTGCACCTTCACCTCCATACATCTCATATCAGCAAGAACATAAAGTCACTTCAAAGTCTTGCCGGTATTTCTTTATTACCACCGCTGTATTAATTTCAACTCTAACATTTTTCTAGTATCCCTCTGCTCTCTGGAACCATGTCATGAGCAGACTAAAATTGCAGAAGAGGCTTCGTTGAGCATGCGATAAAGGTAGTAGTCCCACCACTCTCATGAATAATATAAGCCATAAGTGGGCAAAGGAGAGCAGTACTTTAGGTGAATAATAGAAATATTTTTTAATGACATGGTTGGGCTTTCTAAGGTAGTAATAGTTTGGCGTAACATTTTATACGGTGCACATTGGTAGCCTATTTACTCTTCTTTGGACACCAAGGTGCAAATCACAATTACAGAGGCGTCTTGATACCAATGGCGGGATGTAATTAAGTCCAAGTTGTGCGACCGTGCTGGATGCCGGCTGAACTGGAACGAATTTTAAAGGGGCAATCGTGTACAAGGCATGAGTTTGGCGTGACTCTTACACTTTTAAACATTGCACATTGGTAGCCTTTGTATTCTTCTCTGGCCACCAAGGTGCAATTCAGAGTTACAGTGCCATCTTGATACCAAATGCTTAGCTGTTCTGCATGAACCATTTTCCTTTCATGCCTATTATATAGAAGAGGCAGTTTCCAATCTATTTCCACAGTTTTTACTTTTGATGCAGCCTCTTAAAATAAACTTTCCATATATTTGATCTTTCTCAACATCTAAAAAATGATGCGTTCATGACAAATTTCCCTTAAGCCAATGCAAAAAAATGTCTCTGTATACATCGGCTGTGCATGTTTGTCGTTTCTCACCGTAGCCTCACAAATAAGCGGTGAAGGTTGATCATTAGAAAGACTTTGTAGTTGACAGAATGGAGTTAAGAGAACAGAAGAGAAAAAGCCAGTCGCTGAGGACAGGTGTGGGGAGGTGCAACCTGACCTCCTATTTAAACAAGTGCTTACTAAGGCTTTTCACGTTGCTGCTGAGTCTGCAGCCCTGGCTGATTGCTCGCCCTGGTTTCCTGTGTCTGGATTGGTTTGAGGTTCAGTCAGATCTCACTTCCTGCTCTGTGTCGTTGATGGCTTGGTCTAATTGAAAAGACATGGCTAGTCTAGGGAAGTCCAGCTCACCCCAACAACAGCAGATTTATAATTGGTGTAAAACGCCGGATAAAAGAGAAGTCAAAGAGTCAAATATTCATATCTGGTGATAATTACAGCATCCGACTTTGTCTAAGGCTGAACACAGGGGTCATGTTTGTTTGAGGCTAGGCAAGCTGCTGTTATGTGTTGTGTATTATACTATATTATGGTTGCTTTTTTTTTTAGTTACTTCATTAAAAAATACAGGTTCATATTATCTGAGTCCAGGAATTGTTGCATTTCTTTATTCAATTTTACTTTAGCCTCCTAATTCATGCAGAGGAATATATTTTACCTCACTTCCACCTTACATTAGTGACTTACATTTTAATCTGTTTAATTTTATGTCCTTTTCTGCTGACATTGGGCCTAATTCAGACCTGATCGTAGCAGTGCAAAATTTTGCGCGGCTACAGTAGGCCACCCTGACATGCAGGTGGACGCCCAGCACAGGGCTAGTCCGCCCCGCATGTCTGGCCCTCCCCCTGGCGCACGGGTGCGATAGCAACGCACGGCGGCGATGCTAGCGCACCTGGCGAGTAATTCCCTACCTGCGCTGGTAGGTGGCTTTTCGCCGCGTCCCGGGTCGCAGCGGCTGCGTGTGACATCATGCAGCTGCCGCGGCCAACCCCCACACGGTTCGGGCATGCCTGCATTTCCCGGACCGTTTCCCCAAAACAGCAGCCGACCGCCGCCGGCATGCCCAGCGAACGCCTCTGCCTGTCAGTCAGGCAGAGGCGATCGCTGGGCTGAGATGCCGATTGTATCTCTGGCATGCACATGCGCACTGCGGATCATGCGCATAAGCAGTTCAGACCTGATCGCCCGCTGTGCGAAAATGCACAGCAGCGATCAGATCTGAATTACCCCCATTGTGTATAAACTAAGTAAGGGGCATGTAGCAAAATACTGTACAGCAGTATCCTTAGCTTAGTACTTCTGCACCCCATCCCCCAGGGACCTTTACTAAGCACTGTATGATTTCCTGTTCTTCTTACAGGCTGTGGCCCCTGCAGTTCTGTGGCCCTTGCAATTCTTGCACCCTAGACTTAGAGGTATATATTATATACTCAGTGTCAGACTGGGGTATGAAGGGCCCAGTGGGGAAATGTGTTGGTAGGGGCCCATGCTCAGAGACTTGGCTAACCGTTAATGCATGGTCTGGGCCACTTGGTAAAAATATATAGTAAATACTGCTAGTGCATGTATGATAATGTAGCAGAATAATAGGAATGCACTATGGGGGTAATTCCAAGTTGATCGCAGCAGGAAATGTTTTGGCAGTTGGGCAAAACCATGTGCACTGCAGGGGAGGCAGATATAATATGTGCAGAAAGAGTTAGATTTGGGTGGGTTATTTTATTTCTGTGCAGGGTAACTACTGGCTGCTTTATTTTTACACTGCAAATTAGATTGCAGATTGAACACACCCACCCAAATCTAACTCTCTCTGCACATGTTATATCTGCCTCCCCTGCAGTGCACATGGGCCCTCATTCCGAGTTGTTCGCTCGCAAGCTGCATTTAGCAGCATTGCACACGCTAAGCCGCAGCCCTCTGGGAGTGAATCTTAGCTTAGCAAAATTGCGAACGAAAGATTCTCAAAATTGCGAATAGAAATTTCTTTGCAGTTTCTGAGTAGCTCCAGACTTACTCTGCCACTGCGATCAGTTCAGTGCTTGTCGTTCCTGGTTTGACGTCACAAACACACCCAGCGTTCGCCCAGACACTCCTCCGTTTCTCCAGCCACTCCCGCGTTTTTTCCAGAAACAGCAGCGTTTTTTCACACACACCCATAAAACGGCCAGTTTCCGCCCAGAAACACCCACTTCCTGTCAATCACATTACGATCACCAGAACGATGAAAAATCCTCGTAATGCCGTGAGTAAAATACCAAACTTCTTAGCAAATTTACTTGGCGCAGTCGCAGTGCGAACATTGCGCATGCGCAATTAGCGGAAAATCGCTGCGATGCGAAAAAAATTACGGAGCAAACAACTCGGAATGACCACCATGGTTTTGCCCAATTGCTAACAGAATTCCTGCTGCGATCAACTTGGAATTACCCCCTATAGCCAATACACCAAAGTCCTGTGCATTATAAGGTAACGTATGTGTAATGTATAATTCAAGTGCACAATCTGGAACCCTGATCCCTAGAGGAGGAGGTAGGCCGCCCAGTCAGGGGGGCCCACCTGTGGTTTCCCTTGTACCCCTGTGGGCCAGTCAGACCCTGTATATACTAAAGTGTTGGTTCATAGAAGTGGATATTTTGCCCATAGCAGCCAATCAGATTTTAGCAATTATCTTCTAGATGGTTCTGGATATATGATAAGCAGATTCTGCTTGGTTGCTATTAGAGATTTGCGCTGGACTATTGTGCTGGTTTTGGTTTTGCTTCGTCCGGTTTTGGATTTGGTTTTGGATTTTAGCCATGACTAGTTTTGCTTTCCCCCCCCAAATAATTTACATAAAAGCTAAAATCACTATTATTATTATTATTATTATTATTATTATTAACCTCAATAACATTAATTTCTACTCATTTCCACTCAATTTTGACCACCTCACAACTCACAATATTGTTTTCAATCCGCTTTAGGCCGAAGGCTGCAGCAAGCTGGCTGGTTGCTAAGCGACAGAGCAGCGGCACAAACACACGGCAGTTTATAGCACATGTAAGAAACATTGCCTAGTGGCAGCTGCAGAGCTAGCATTTGGTTGCGCTTCTCTAAGCTGCTCGTTATCCATTTTTCAATTTGCAGATCACTGCGTAGTCACAGGGCTTATATATGCATGTGAACAAAGCGCACTAGGGTAAAGCGCACCAAACAGTACAAACAATAGATCTGTTTTTTTTGTTTTGTTTTTTTAACCTCCAGCTTTTTGTGCAGCTTGCAGAGCAGGATGATTTGCAATATATATATATATATATATATACAGTAGGGCAAAAAAGTATTTGGACACACTACCATTGTGCAAGTTGACCCACTTAAAAAGATGAGAGAGGTCTGTAATTTCCATCATAGGTACACTTCAACTGTGAAAGGCAGAATCTGGAAAAAAAAAAACTAGGAAATCACATTGTACGATTTTTAAACAATTTATTTGTATATTCTTGTGGAAAATAAATATTTGGACAATCAAAAAGTTGAACTCAATACTTTGTAATATAACCTCGGTTGGCAATTACAGAGGTCAAACGTTTCCTGTAGTTCTTGACCAGGTTTGCACACACTGTTGCAGGTATTTTGGCCCACTCTTCCATGCAGATCTTCTCTAGATCTGTCATGTTTTGGGGCTGTCGCCGGGCAACACGGACTTTCAACTAGAGATGAGCGCCGGAAATTTTTCGGGTTTTGTGTTTTGGTTTTGGGTTCGGTTCCGCGGCCGTGTTTTGGGTTCGACCGCGTTTTGGCAAAACCTCACCGAATTTTTTTTGTCGGATTCGGGTGTGTTTTGGATTCGGGTGTTTTTTTCAAAAAACCCTAAAAAACAGCTTAAATCATAGAATTTGGGGGTAATTTTGATCCCAAAGTATTATTAACCTCAAAAAACATAATTTACACTCATTTTCAGCCTATTCTGAACACATCACACCTCACAATATTATTTTTAGTCCTAAAATTTGCACCGAGGTCGCTGTGTGAGTAAGATAAGCGACCCTAGTGGCCGACACAAACACCGGGCCCATCTAGGAGTGGCACTGCAGTGTCACGCAGGATGTCCCTTCCAAAAAACCCTCCCCAAACAGCACATGACGCAAAGAAAAAAAGAGGCGCAATGAGGTAGCTGACTGTGTGAGTAAGATTAGCGACCCTAGTGGCCGACACAAACACCGGGCACATCTAGGAGTGGCACTGCAGTGTCACGCAGGATGTCCCTTCCAAAAAACCCTCCCCAAACAGCACATGACGCAAAGAAAAAAAGAGGCGCAATGAGGTAGCTGACTGTGTGAGTAAGATTAGCGACCCTAGTGGCCGACACAAACACCGGGCCCATCTAGGAGTGGCACTGCAGTGTCACGCAGGATGTCCCTTCCAAAAAACCCTCCCCAAACAGCACATGACGCAAAGAAAAAAAGAGGCGCAATGAGGTAGCTGACTGTGTGAGTAAGATTAGCGACCCTAGTGGCCGACACAAACACCGGGCCCATCTAGGAGTGGCACTGCAGTGTCACGCAGGATGTCCCTTCCAAAAAACCCTCCCCAATCAGCACATGATGCAAAGAAAAAGAAAAGAAAAAAGAGGTGCAAGATGGAATTATCCTTGGGCCCTCCCACCCACCCTTATGTTGTATAAACAAAACAGGACATGCACACTTTAACCAACCCATCATTTCAGTGACAGGGTCTGCCACACGACTGTGACTGATATGACGGGTTGGTTTGGACCCCCCCCAAAAAAGAAGCAATTAATCTCTCCTTGCACAAACTGGCTCTACAGAGGCAAGATGTCCACCTCATCTTCACCCTCCGATATATCACCGTGTACATCCCCCTCCTCACAGATTATCAATTCGTCCCCACTGGAATCCACCATCTCAGCTCCCTGTGTACTTTGTGGAGGCAATTGCTGCTGGTCAATGTCTCCGCGGAGGAATTGATTATAATTCATTTTAATGAACATCATCTTCTCCACATTTTCTGGATGTAACCTCGTACGCCGATTGCTGACAAGGTGAGCGGCGGCACTAAACACTCTTTCGGAGTACACACTTGTGGGAGGGCAACTTAGGTAGAATAAAGCCAGTTTGTGCAAGGGCCTCCAAATTGCCTCTTTTTCCTGCCAGTATAAGTACGGACTGTGTGACGTGCCTACTTGGATGCGGTCACTCATATAATCCTCCACCATTCTATCAATGTTGAGAGAATCATATGCAGTGACAGTAGACGACATGTCCGTAATCGTTGTCAGGTCCTTCAGTCCGGACCAGATGTCAGCATCAGCAGTCGCTCCAGACTGCCCTGCATCACCGCCAGCGGGTGGGCTCGGAATTCTGAGCCTTTTCCTCGCACCCCCAGTTGCGGGAGAATGTGAAGGAGGAGATGTTGACAGGTCGCGTTCCGCTTGACTTGACAATTTTGTCACCAGCAGGTCTTTCAACCCCAGCAGACCTGTGTCTGCCGGAAAGAGAGATCCAAGGTAGGCTTTAAATCTAGGATCGAGCACGGTGGCCAAAATGTAGTGCTCTGATTTCAACAGATTGACCACCCGTGAATCCTTGTTAAGCGAATTAAGGGCTGCATCCACAAGTCCCACATGCCTAGCGGAATCGCTCCGTGTTAGCTCCTTCTTCAATGCCTCCAGCTTCTTCTGCAAAAGCCTGATGAGGGGAATGACCTGACTCAGGCTGGCAGTGTCTGAACTGACTTCACGTGTGGCAAGTTCAAAGGGCATCAGAACCTTGCACAACGTTGAAATCATTCTCCACTGCACTTGAGACAGGTGCATTCCATCTCCTATATCGTGCTCAATTGTATAGGCTTGAATGGCCTTTTGCTGCTCCTCCAACCTCTGAAGCATATAGAGGGTTGAATTCCACCTCGTTACCACTTCTTGCTTCAGATGATGGCAGGGCAGGTTCAGTAGTTTTTGGTGGTGCTCCAGTCTTCTGTACGTGGTGCCTGTACGCCGAAAGTGTCCCGCAATTTTTCTGGCCACCGACAGCATCTCTTGCACGCCCCTGTCGTTTTTTAAAAAATTCTGCACCACCAAATTCAAGGTATGTGCAAAACATGGGACGTGCTGGAATTTGCCCATATTTAATGCACACACAATATTGCTGGCGTTGTCCGATGCCACAAATCCACAGGAGAGTCCAATTGGGGTAAGCCATTCCGCGATGATCTTCCTCAGTTGCCGTAAGAGGTTTTCAGCTGTGTGCGTATTCTGGAAAGCGGTGATACAAAGCGTAGCCTGCCTAGGAAAGAGTTGGCGTTTGCGAGATGCTGCTACTGGTGCCGCCGCTGCTGTTCTTGCGGCGGGAGTCCATACATCTACCCAGTGGGCTGTCACAGTCATATAGTCCTGACCCTGCCCTGCTCCACTTGTCCACATGTCCGTGGTTAAGTGGACATTGGGTACAACTGCATTTTTTAGGACACTGGTGAGTCTTTTTCTGACGTCCGTGTACATTCTCGGTATCGCCTGCCTAGAGAAGTGGAACCTAGATGGTATTTGGTAACGGGGGCACACTGCCTCAATAAATTGTCTAGTTCCCTGTGAACTAACGGCGGATACCGGACGCACGTCTAACACCAACATAGTTGTCAAGGACTCAGTTATCCGCTTTGCAGTAGGATGACTGCTGTGATATTTCATCTTCCTCGCAAAGGACTGTTGAACAGTCAATTGCTTACTGGAAGTAGTACAAGTGGGCTTACGACTTCCCCTCTGGGATGACCATCGACTCCCAGCGGCAACAACAGCAGCGCCAGCAGCAGTAGGCGTTACACGCAAGGATGCATCGGAGGAATCCCAGGCAGGAAAGGACTCGTCAGACTTGCCAGTGACATGGCCTGCAGGACTATTGGCATTCCTGGGGAAGGAGGAAATTGACACTGAGGGAGTTGGTGGGGTGGTTTGCGTGAGCTTGGTTACAAGAGGAAGGGATTTACTGGTCAGTGGACTGCTTCCGCTGTCACCCAAAGTTTTTGAACTTGTCACTGACTTATTATGAATGCGCTGCAGGTGACGTATAAGGGAGGATGTTCCGAGGTGGTTAACGTCCTTACCCCTACTTATTACAGCTTGACAAAGGGAACACACGGCTTGACACCTGTTGTCCGCATTTCTGGTGAAATACCTCCACACCGAAGAGCTGATTTTTTTGGTATTTTCACCTGGCATGTCAACGGCCATATTCCTCCCACGGACAACAGGTGTCTCCCCGGGTGCCTGACTTAAACAAACCACCTCACCATCAGAATCCTCCTGGTCAATTTCCTCCCCAGCGCCAGCAACACCCATATCCTCCTCATCCTGGTGTACTTCAACACTGACATCTTCAATCTGACTATCAGGAACTGGACTGCGGGTGCTCCTTCCAGCACTTGCAGGGGGCATGCAAATAGTGGAAGGCGCATGCTCTTCACGTCCAGTGTTGGGAAGGTCAGGCATCGCAAACGACACAATTGGACTCTCCTTGTGGATTTGGGATTTCAAAGAACGCACAGTTCTTTGCGGTGCTTTTGCCAGCTTGAGTCTTTTCAGTTTTCTAGCGAGAGGCTGAGTGCTTCCATCCTCATGTGAAGCTGAACCACTAGCCATGAACATAGGCCAGGGCCTCAGCCGTTCCTTGCCACTCCGTGTGGTAAATGGCATATTGGCAAGTTTACGCTTCTCCTCCGACAATTTTATTTTAGGTTTTGGAGTCCTTTTTTTTCTGATATTTGGTGTTTTGGATTTGACATGCTCTGTACTATGACATTGGGCATCGGCCTTGGCAGACGACGTTGCTGGCATTTCATCGTCTCGGCCATGACTAGTGGCAGCAGCTTCAGCACGAGGTGGAAGTGGATCTTGATCTTTCCCTAATTTTGGAACCTCAACTTTTTTGTTCTCCATATTTTATAGGCAGAACTAAAAGGCACCTCAGGTAAACAATGGAGATGGATGGATTGGATACTAGTATACAATTATGGACGGACTGCCACGGTTAGGTGGTATAAAAAAACCACGGTTAGGTGGTATATATTATAATAATAATACAATTATGGATGGACGGACTGCCTGCCGACTGCCGACACAGAGGTAGCCACAGCCGTGAACTACCGCACTGTACACTGGTTGATAAAGAGATAGTAGTATACTCGTAACAACTAGTATGACACTATGACGACGGTATAAAGAATGGAAAAAAAACCACGGTTAGGTGGTATATATTATAATAATAATACAATTATGGATGGACGGACTGCCTGCCGACTGCCGACACAGAGGTAGCCACAGCCGTGAACTACCGCACTGTACACTGGTTGATAAAGAGATAGTAGTATACTCGTAACAACTAGTATGACACTATGACGACGGTATAAAGAATGAAAAAAAAACCACGGTTAGGTGGTATATATTATAATAATAATACAATTATGGATGGACGGACTGCCTGCCGACTGCCGACACAGAGGTAGCCACAGCCGTGAACTACCGCACTGTACACTGGTTGATAAAGAGATAGTAGTATACTCGTAACAACTAGTATGACACTATGACGACGGTATAAAGAATGAAAAAAAAACCACGGTTAGGTGGTATATATTATAATAATAATACAATTATGGATGGACGGACTGCCTGCCGACTGCCGACACAGAGGTAGCCACAGCCGTGAACTACCGCACTGTACACTGGTTGATAAAGAGATAGTAGTATACTCGTAACAATTAGGATGACACTATGACGGTATAAAGAATGAAAAAAAAAACCACGGTTAGGTGGTAGGTATATAATAATAAATAATACAATTCTGGTCGGACGGACTGCCTGCCGTGTGCCGACACAGAGGTAGCCACAGCCGTGAACTACCGCACTGTACACTGGTTGATAAAGAGATAGTAGTATACTCGTAACAATTAGGATGACACTATGACGGTATAAAGAATGAAAAAAAAAACCACGGTTAGGTGGTAGGTATATAATAATAAATAATACAATTCTGGTCGGACGGACTGCCTGCCGTGTGCCGACACAGAGGTAGCCACAGCCGTGAACTACCGCACTGTACACTGGTTGATAAAGAGATAGTAGTATACTCGTAACAATTAGGATGACACTATGACGGTATAAAGAATGAAAAAAAAAAACACGGTTAGGTGGTAGGTATATAATAATAAATAATACAATTCTGGTCGGACGGACTGCCTGCCGTGTGCCGACACAGAGGTAGCCACAGCCGTGAACTACCGCACTGTACACTGGTTGATAAAGAGATAGTAGTATACTCGTAACAATTAGGATGACACTATGACGGTATAAAGAATGAAAAAAAAAAACCACGGTTAGGTGGTAGGTATATAATAATAAATAATACAATTCTGGTCGGACGGACTGCCTGCCGTGTGCCGACACAGAGGTAGCCACAGCCGTGAACTACCGCACTGTACACTGGTTGATAAAGAGATAGTAGTATACTCGTAACAATTAGGATGACACTATGACGGTATAAAGAATGAAAAAAAAACCACGGTTAGGTGGTAGGTATATAATAATAAATAATACAATTCTGGTCGGACGGACTGCCTGCCGTGTGCCGACACAGAGGTAGCCACAGCCGTGAACTACCGCACTGTACACTGGTTGATAAAGAGATAGTAGTATACTCGTAACAATTAGGATGACACTATGACGGTATAAAGAATGAAAAAAAAACCACGGTTAGGTGGTAGGTATATAATAATAAATAATACAATTCTGGTCGGACGGACTGCCTGCCGTGTGCCGACACAGAGGTAGCCACAGCCGTGAACTACCGCACTGTACACTGGTTGATAAAGAGATAGTAGTATACTCGTAACAATTAGGATGACACTATGACGGTATAAAGAATGAAAAAAAAAACCACGGTTAGGTGGTAGGTATATAATAATAAATAATACAATTCTGGTCGGACGGACTGCCTGCCGTGTGCCGACACAGAGGTAGCCACAGCCGTGAACTACCGCA
This sequence comes from Pseudophryne corroboree, assembly GCF_028390025.1. Taxonomy (NCBI): domain Eukaryota; kingdom Metazoa; phylum Chordata; class Amphibia; order Anura; family Myobatrachidae; genus Pseudophryne; species Pseudophryne corroboree. Next base: position 167,741,212 of record NC_086455.1, on the reverse strand, counting down.
CTGTACACTGGTTGATAAAGAGATAGTAGTATACTCGTAACAATTAGGATGACACTATGACGGTATAAAGAATGAAAAAAAAAACCACGGTTAGGTGGTAGGTATATAATAATAAATAATACAATTCTGGTCGGACGGACTGCCTGCCGTGTGCCGACACAGAGGTAGCCACAGCCGTGAACTACCGCACTGTACACTGGTTGATAAAGAGATAGTAGTATACTCGTAACAATTAGGATGACACTATGACGGTATAAAGAATGAAAAAAAAACCACGGTTAGGTGGTAGGTATATAATAATAAATAATACAATTCTGGTCGGACGGACTGCCTGCCGTGTGCCGACACAGAGGTAGCCACAGCCGTGAACTACCGCACTGTACTGTGTCTGCTGCTAATATAGACTGGTTGATATTTAAAGAGATATTAGTAGTATACAACAATACTATACTGGTGGTCAGGCACTGGTCACCACTCCTGCAGCAAAAGTGTGCACTGTTAATTAATATAATTGTACTCCTGGCTCCTGCTAACAACCTGCAGTGCTCCCCAGTCTCCCCCACAATTAATTATAAGCTTTTAATTTATACATTGATGACTGTGCAGCACACTGGGCTGAGCTGAGTGCACACAGACTGAGTCACACTGTGTGACTGACTGTGCTGTGTATCGTTTTTTTTTTACAGGCAGAGAACGGATATAGCAGAGAGAAGTGAACGGATATATTATATTAAATAAAAGTTAACTAGCAACTGCACTGGTCACTGACTGTGGTAAACTAACTCTGTCTGCGACTCTGCACAATCTCTCTCTCTCTATCTAATCTATCTCTATTCTAATGGAGAGGACGCCAGACACGTCCTCTCCCTATCAATCTCAATGCACGAGTGAAAATGGCGGCGACGCGCGGCTCCTTATATAGAATCCGAGTCTCGCGATAGAATCCGAGCCTCGCGAGAATCCGACAGCGTCATGATGACGTTCGGGCGCGCTCGGGTTAACCGAGCAAGGCGGGAAGATCCGAGTCGCTCGGACCCGTGAAAAAAAACATGAAGTTCGGGCGGGTTCGGATTCCGAGGAACCGAACCCGCTCATCTCTACTTTCAACTCCACAGATTTTCTATTGGGTTGAGGTCTGGAGACTGGCTAGGCCACTCCGGGACCTTGAAATGCTTCTTATGGAGCCACTCCTTAGTTGCCAGGGTGGTGTGTTTGTGGTCATTGTCATGCTGGAAGACCCAGCCACATTCCATCTTCAATGTTCTTACTGAGGGAAGGAGGTTTTTGCCGAAAATCTCACGATACATCTCCTTAATACAGATTAGTCGTCCTGTCCCCTTTGCAGAATAGCAGCCCCAAAGCATGATGTTTCCACCCCCATGCTTCACAGTGGGTATGGTGTTCTTGGGATGCCATTCATCATTCTTCTCCCTCCAAACACGGCGAGTGGAGTTTATACCAAAAAGTTCGATTTTGTTCTCATCTGACCACATTACATTCTCCCAATCCTCCTCTGGATCATCCAGATGGTCACTGGCAAACTTTAGACGGGCCTGGACATGTCATGGCTTCAGCAGGAGGAAATGCAAAACAAAGGGAAAAAAAGAAGACCCTTGGTTGGTGCACTCTTAGAAAACAGACATATGTCGGTGTATATGATAAAAGATAAAATATAACTTTTATTGGTAAAATTAGAAAATAATCCCTCAATATAAGCAAAAAAACAAAAAAACGTGATTAATAAGCAAATTTACTGATCAGTATAAAAGGCAGGCGGCAGCGACGACGGAAATTTGTTCCAGGTGTAAAGTCCTAAATAGAAATATTATGCGCAACCAATGGTACCGCACTAACACAGATGTACTGTTTATAGAAATAAGTAGGATAACAACAACCTAGTTATCCAACAATGTATAATAAAGAATGTTCATGTAACCCATCAAGATAATTAAGGGAAAGATGTAGTAGCAAATTAGGGTATTTTGCGCAACTAGTGGTTACGCACTAACATAGGTGTACCGTTTGTAGGGTTCAGTGAGGTAACATCCCTGGCTGTCCAACAATATGTGGTATGGAATGTTCGTATAAACCACCAAGATGATTATGAGAAGGAGATATAGTAACAGGTTGAATCTGCTGTCAATGTTAGACCAGAGTGTCCCTATATCTCCCGCCTACTAAACCGTGTATTCCCAGGTGGTCTCCCACCTGGTACTGACACGGCCCTACACTGTATAGCTTCCAAGATCAGACGAGGTTTGGCACATGCAGTATGGTATGATAGTAGGTTACAGGAATCCAAAAGGTCTCCTCTCTGAAACCATTGATGAGAGTTTGTGAAGAGATGGAGAGGAGAAGAATAGGAGCGGGATCTGCTGTTGGTGTTAGGCAGTGTGATAGGCCTACCAGTTGAGAAACTGCCGTAGGTAACACTGGATAACCAATGAGAGTCCCTCAAAAGAAATGAGGATTGTATATTGATGGACACTGTTGGCGGTAAAGGAGAGAACAACACTCACATATAGCCTACTGATCAGAGATGGTATAGGTAATGCAGGATCTTCAACTGGATAAGTACACCTGTAGGTAGTGAGCTATCAATAGGCAGATGGTATGCTATTCCCAAATATTCTTTATGAGAGGGTTAGAACGAACTCTAGACATATGGTCGCAGGGGCATGAAGTCCCAAAGGGGACAAATTTATGCATATGTTTTATCACAAGTTGCTGAAAAAAGGGGGTATATACCACATGCCAAGATTCTGCAAACAGAAATTGTCAGCAAAAACATCTGTGAAATAAGCGGTAGGCCATTACTTTAGTGCCCACCGAGTCAGGCAGCAGCCCAATTCAAATCACCACTGAGTTGTAGTATATAAAAAGGTTACACTGTTTATTGCTGGCTCAATCCGGTGCCTAAAAATAAAATATATAAAAAAAAGGGCTGCTGTTTACAAGTCTCAAATCCTAAAATTGATATTAATGCACACAGTTGTGGGCTGAAGCCACCGCAGAGTAAATTGGTACAAGGTATAGTTACTCTGTATAAACGAAATGTTTGACCTTTCGGGAGTTGCAGGATTTTAATCCATGACGACGTAGTGTGTTACTAATGGTAACCTTTGTGACTGTGGTCCCAGCTCTCTTGAGGTCATTGACCAGTTCCCCCCGTGTAGTTCTTGGCTGATTCCTCACCGTTCTCAAGGTCATTGATACCCCACGAGGTGAGATCTTGCATGGAGCCCCAGGTCGAGGGAGATTGTCAGTGATCTTGTATTTCTTACATTATTTAATGATTGCGCCAACAGTTGATCTCTTCTCACCAAGCTGCTTGCCTATTATTGGTAGCTCATCCCAGCCTTGTGCAGCTCTACAATTTTGCCCCCGGTGTCCTTAGACAGCTCTCTGGTCTTGGCCATGGTGGAGAGGTAGCAGTCTGACTGTTTGACCTGGTTATCTGTATAAAAGACACCTGTCCACACCCTCAAACAGGTGCCACTAATACAGGTAACGAGTGGAGGATAGAAGAGCTTCTTAAAGAAGAAGTAACAGGTCTGTGAGAGCCCGAAATCTTGCTGCTTGGTAGGTGTCCAAATATTTATTTTCCACAAGAATATACAAGTAAATTGTTTAAATATCGTACAATGGCCCTCATTCCGAGTTGTTCGCTCGGTAAAAATCTTCGCATCGCAGTGATTTTCCGCTTAATGCGCATGCGCAATGTCCGCACTGCGACTGCGCCAAGTAAATTTGCTATGCACTTAGTAATTTTACTCACGGCTTTTTCATCGGTCTGGCGATCGTAATGTGATTGACAGGAAATGGGTGTTACTGGGCGGAAACAGGCCGTTTTATGGGCGTGTGGGAAAAAACGCTACCGTTTCCGGAAAAAACGCAGGAGTGGCCGGAGAAACGGAGGAGTGTCTGGGCGAATGCTGGGAGTGTTTGTGACGTCAAACCAGGAACGACAAGCACTGAACTGATCGCAGATGCCGAGTAAGTCTGAAGCTACTCAGAAACTGCTACGAGGTGTGTAATCGCAATATTGCGAATACTTCGTTCGCAATTTTAAGATGCTAAGATTCACTCCCAGTAGGCGGCGGCTTAGCGTGAGCAACTCTGCTAAAATCGCCTTGCGAGCGAACAACTCGGAATGACCTCCCATGTGATTTCCTGTTTTTTTTTTTTTTTTCAGATTCTGTCTCTCACAGTTGAAGTGTACCTATGATGGAAATTACAGACCTCTCTCATCTTTTTAAGTGGGTCAACTTGCACAATCGGTGGCTGTCCAAATACTTTTTTGCCCCCACTGGTATATATACTGTAGCTCTGCAAGGCCACCATATGCTTCTCTGTTTTGGGCTGGCTGAGTCACATTGGCATGAACACACCCGCTTCTCTGTTTTGGGCAGGCTGAGTCACGTTGGCATGAACATACCCTGTGTGTGGCCTACAGTTGCACATACCCTCCCTTCCGCAGTCAAGCCTTTCTAAGCATAATGAGCTGTAAGTGGAAAGTGCAACTGATGCTGTGTATGGAAGGAAGTGTAATGATTTCTGTGCAGCATGAAAATGCATTGTTTACACGCACAGTCGCACGCAAAGAAGTACTGTTACCTGTTACGTCCAATGTCAGCCCCTGAGAGGTGTATATTGTATTAAAACTAGTGCAGTAAATCCTGTGAGACGTTATAACCACTAGAAGAACAAGAATTTTAAATTTGGAAATTAACATTTTCTACATTAAAAAACAGTATACAGTACACAGACCTTACCCTCTCCTTCCAGTATACAGTACACTTACCTTACCCTCTTCTTCCAGTATACAGTACACTTACCTCGCCCTCTCCTTCCAGTATACAGTATACTTACCTCACCCTCTCCTTCCAGTATACAGTACACAGACCTTACCCTCTCCTTCCAGTATACAGTACACTTACCTCACCCTCTCCTTCCAGTATACAGTATACTTACCTCACCCTCTCCTTCCAGTATACAGTACACAGACCTTACCCTCTCCTTCCAGTATACAGTACACTTACCTTACCCTCTCCTTTCAGTATACAGTACACTTACCTCACCCTCTCCTTCCAGTATACAGTACACTTACCTCACCCTCTCCTTCCAGTATACAGTACACTTACCTTACCCTCTCCTTCCAGTATACAGTACACTTACCTTACCCTCTCCTTCCAGTATACAGTACACTTACCTTACCCTCTCCTTCCAGTATACAGTACACTTACCTTACCCTCTCCTTCCAGTATACAGTATACTTACCTCACCCTCTCCTTCCAGTATACAGTACACAGTACACTTACCTTACCCTCTCCTTCCAGTATACAGTGCACTTACCTTACCCTCTCCTTCCAGTATACAGTACACTTACCTTACCCTCTCCTTCCAGTATACAGTACACTTACCTTACCCTCTCCTTCCAGTATACAGTACACTTACCTTACCCTCTCCTTCCAGTATACAGTATACTTACCTCACCCTCTCCTTCCAGTATACAGTACACAGTACACTTACCTTACCCTCTCCTTCCAGTATACAGTACACTTACCTTACCCTCTCCTTCCAGTATACAGTATACTTACCTCACCCTCTCCTTCCAGTATACAGTACACAGACCTTACCCTCTCCTTCCAGTATACAGTACACTTACCTCACCCTCTCCTTCCAGTATACAGTATACTTACCTCACCCTCTCCTTCCAGTATACAGTACACAGACCTTACCCTCTCCTTCCAGTATACAGTACACTTACCTTACCCTCTCCTTTCAGTATACAGTACACTTACCTCACCCTCTCCTTCCAGTATACAGTACACTTACCTCACCCTCTCCTTCCAGTATACAGTACACTTACCTTACCCTCTCCTTCCAGTATACAGTACACTTACCTTACCCTCTCCTTCCAGTATACAGTACACTTACCTTACCCTCTCCTTCCAGTATACAGTACACTTACCTTACCCTCTCCTTCCAGTATACAGTATACTTACCTCACCCTCTCCTTCCAGTATACAGTACACAGTACACTTACCTTACCCTCTCCTTCCAGTATACAGTGCACTTACCTTACCCTCTCCTTCCAGTATACAGTACACTTACCTTACCCTCTCCTTCCAGTATACAGTACACTTACCTTACCCTCTCCTTCCAGTATACAGTACACTTACCTTACCCTCTCCTTCCAGTATACAGTATACTTACCTCACCCTCTCCTTCCAGTATACAGTACACAGTACACTTACCTTACCCTCTCCTTCCAGTATACAGTACACTTACCTTACCCTCTCCTTCCAGTATACAGTATACTTACCTCACCCTCTCCTTCCAGTATACAGTACACAGTACACTTACCTTACCCTCTCCTTCCAGTATACAGTACACTTACCTTACCCTCTCCTTCCAGTATACAGTACACTTACCTTACCCTCTCCTTCCAGTATACAGTACACTTACCTTACCCTCTCCTTCCAGTATACAGTACACTTACCTTACCCTCTCCTTCATTCCCGCAGCTTCCAGGTGCTGTTTGCCACTGTGAGCAGAAAGGTGCTGGGATTATTATGCAGAAGATGCTGTATTTATACCTCAACTGCAGAACGTAACGCTACTGTATAAGCAGCGGCTTCTGGTAGCTTTAGTCGTATATAGAAATCTGGAACATGTACAGCAGTTATATTGCAGTAACTAATCAATTAACACAACAGTGGCTGGGAAGTCATTTAAACCTACTGTAAAATGCAAACACAGAGATATCGTCAGAGCTTGTCCTGATATTACAAATCTGTACACAGCTGTTGGATAAAGGCTTTTACAGCACAACATGTCTTCATTTAAACCGTCCTAATATGTTTTCACAAGGTATATCCTTTCATGGTAAGCATGCAATGGAGAAAGTGAAACCATGCGGCAGCAATCGCAGTCCAGGGCCAAAACTAGGATTCCGACATTAGGATTTTCAACACCCCCTAAGGTTTCGAAACTAGGATCTTCAAACCCCCCCCCAGCATGCTAGTCGCAGCACTGCATTGCAAAGAAGAGATTTTAAAACAGTAGCCAGCGTATGAGAGATCCCAGTTACTGGAGATCACCCGCACAGCGTCGGAGCCAGCTGCGGGCAGACAGGTGGGTCAGCGACACTGCCCTGGGAGCCATCTGTTGTCTCACTGGAGCAGCACAACACTGCCAGTAAAAAACAAAACAAAAAAAATGCTCCTTTTTAACCAGGGCCTTCTTAACGGCAGTGTAGGCCCCTGGGCACAGCAATGCATTGGGCCCCCTACCCATCCTCCAGCGGCAGGGGTGGGGTGTGCTATCAGTGGCAGCTTTGATGTCCCGCGGGCGGTAGGGGGTGTTCTATCTTCCACTCAGCATGTAGGACCTGGAGCAGTAATTTCTTCTAATTGCTCCTTTACTGCACAGATGGGGTGGGAGGGAGAACACTAAACTGTAGAAGAGGGCATTGGGCTGAATGAAGGCGCCCTGGTACATGACTTCCAGGGTGGTAGGGGATGTTTAATACGCAGGGGAGGGGTGGATAGTGGAGTGGGCTTAATATTTATCATTTTCTCGTGGGAGGGCATCTTCCTTGACTGCAGATATCTCACGTTCCTGAAAATATATTTCTCAGCTTTGAATGGGATAAAAAACTAGAGAGTCCCACCTTTCAGAAGGTTCTAGGGACTTGGGGATCAGAGGTCAGGAGCCAGAGCAATCCTCCAATGAATATATAAAACTGTATACCAGGCGCGTGGAGCTGGAGCAGGGACTAGCTTCTGGAAGGCTGATATCTCTGGTTCTGGGCATAGTAGAGACAAGCAGCTAGTGTCCAGAAAAAGGGGAAAGTTCCAGCTTTTGGATTATACCCTCAGAAAAACTCTGTGTCAGACAGAACCTGAGATATCTGACTGGGAAGAGCAATTAACAGGCTCAGATGGGGACCACTGCTTTCACGTTGGATATCTCCGGTTCCCCAAGGCCGATTTTCAAAAATCTGGTACCCCTGGAAAGAGGGGACCCTCAGCTATCAGTCTAGGGCACTTATACTCCCGGGGCCCTTGGGCAAGAGCCCATTGAGCCCATAAGAAAAGACGGCCCTGTCTTTAACTCCTCTGCACCCCCTCAAATCCTGCGGCCGAGGCGCATGCCCCCTTAGCCCCACCCCCTAGTTGCGGCCTTGCAAAGTCTGAAGCCCACCCCGGGAGGCCCAGTGAGATGCTAACAGTATCTCAGGGCTGCAGTCGCCTCTGCCTGATTGACAGGCAGAGGTAAACGCGGGGTGGGAGGGGGCGTGCCAACGGCGTTAGAATGCTGTTGGAGAGGCACGGTCCGGACAACGCAGTCATATCCGGACCGTTGCGGGGTTAGCCACGGCTGCTGCGTGACATCACACGCAGCCGCTGTGACCCAGGACGCGGGTAGCCGTCTGCCAGCACAGCTAGGCTGCGCAGGCAGGGAGGTACTCAGCGGGTGCAAAAGCATCACCGCCGTGCGATGCTTTTGCACCCTTGCGAGGGGGAGGGGTCCTGACATGCGGAGCATTCCCCCACTTGTCTGAGTAACTGATCGTACCCCCATAGTGCAACAACTTCTTATCCAGGGTCATATTTCATAAACAATTATGCACTTACAGAAAAGTTCAAATCAGAAGAAAGATGATAGAATAATATGTGGTTGGGGGACTTGGATCTCCTAATAAGGCCCTCTGTTAGGGGATTCAAGTCCCCCAACCACATACTGTATTATTCAGCTTCAATTGCAAAATCACTTATCGGCTGATTATCGGGGTCTGCACAGGAGCTGCAAACGCATTGCACGTGCGCAAACAGCAATTTTCAACTCTTCTGTGATCGCAGCTTGCTGGGATGATTGACAGGTTGTGTCCGTTTGTGGGCGTACACATGGCTTTTGCGGGAAGTGGTGGAGAAAACGCAGGCGTATCATGGCTGATTTCGGGGGGCGTGCATCTGACATCAGCTGCGATTGCTGCGACTTAAAACATGGCGCTCGGTGCGACTACATTTATTTATTCTGAGTAGCACTGGGTCAACAGCAACTCTCAATGGTGATCGATATTCGCAATGCATTCGCAATTTTACGGCTGTATTTGCAGAATTGTGAACGCATCGGCGGAAGGCTACGTCTGTGCTGGACGGACTTTTAACATGCCGGGCGGCTCTTGCTGTACGATTCTCAGCAGTTGTTGTTCTTCTGATACAATCGCAGAACTGCACCTGAAACTGAATGAGGTCCTGAGATCAAAGATCTACAGCACAACAAATGGTAAAATAATGGATAGATGCACAAAACTATTACACGATATCCATATTGCACTGTCATTCTGATCAGCTGGATAATATACAGTATAACTGGTACATAAGTAACAAGACAAAACAAGACAAAACAACAAAAAGTGAATTTCAGCGCAGGGCCGGCAACAGAAATATTGGGGCCCAGTATACTGATATCTCTGCCGTACCGGGAGCAATATATAATTATTTACACTGATGGTGAAATGCAGCCGCCGTTGCCTGCTGCCTGGACCTTGAGGCCCCTCACAACGACGGGGCCCGGGACGGGTGTTCCCTTTGACGCCCTCCCGTCGCCGGGCCTCTTTCAGCGTCACAACATTTACAAAAACTATAGTTATCATTATTATAAATATCTCTTAAACAGGAATTCCTTATTGCAATTTTTACCTAACATTGGAGAGATTTATAAATTGTGCCTATTTCCCAGTACCGCCCCCAGGGGAAAATGTACCAAACCTTCGTAAAAGGACAGATGGAGTCTATGATGTGTTGGCTACAGTGAGGGCAGGTAGAAAGCCTGGCTGGGCCTTGGTACTTTTCATGGGGTGTGGCCTAATCACAGGAGGCGTGGCCATGCACACATAGAAAGAATACAAAAAACATTGTATTTTAGGTGGCTCCCTGGCAATACAACAACCCAGTACATGGCAGTGTGTGCTGGGCTAAGGAGAAGAGCTGCAGCTGCTGCTTGGTAAGTGGGTGGGGGGGCTGGGCCCCCACTGGGCCCTTCCATCAGGCCTGGGTAACTACTACCCTTCCCCCCCTCTCGGTGCCACTGCCCATAGTACCCAATCCTTTTATAGAATGCACCACATAAATGATAGTTAGAAGCTGTTAGTACTTATCCTTTAAGGTTCCACACATGTCACACTAAACCCTTTGTCATAATGATATTATGGTCCCATCCAAAATAAAGAGCAAGGAATACACATCATTGTCCTGTGGCAAAGGATCAAGAACGCAACGCAACTTCCAGCAACAGATCTGACCTCAGTATACTGTATGCCATGTATTACAGAGCTATAACGCTGAAACATCTGGTTCTGACGTTTATACAAATCTATATACCTCAGGGCAGTACGGAGGGTGTAATGGTTAGCATTACTGCCTCACAGCACTGAGGTCATGGGTTCAATTCCCACCATGCCCCTAACTGTGCAGAATTTGTATATTCTCCTCGTACTTGTGTGGGTTTCCTCCGGGTACTCCGGTTTCCTCCCACAATCCAAATATATACTGGTAGGTTAATTGGCTCCCAACAAAATTACCCTAGGCATGAATGTGTGTGTGTGTACATGTGGTAGGGAATATAGAGTGTAAGCTCCACTGGGGCAGGGACTGATGTGAATGAGCAAATATTCTAAGTAAAGCGCTGCGGAATATGTGTGCGCTATATATATAACTGGTAATAATAAATAATAAATATACCTGGGCAACCCAAACAATTTCTAGATGACTTTTCTGCCTGGCTCCCTCACTTCTTATCCTCTGACATCTCCACCATCATCATGGGAGATTTCAATATTGCTATTGATAGTCCAAAATCTGCTGCTCATGCCTCCAATCTACTCTCTCTAACCTCCTCTCCCGGCCTCTCACAATGGGCTGACTCCTCCTCTACTCATCAGGAGGGCCACTGCCTTGTTCTAGTATTCACCAGACTATGCTCCGTTTCTGAACTCACTAACACTCCTTTCCCACTCTCAGATCACAACCTTATCACCTGCATGCTCTCCTCTAATACTTCAAACTCAGTGCTGCTGACATCCTCCAATCCTCCTCAAACCTGCAGAAATATGAATGCAATTAATCTTCAAGAACTTTCCACCTCACTCCAACAACTACTTTCACCTATTTCTGCATTCACTTCTGCTGAGATGGCTGTATCACACCTGAACCAGACTCTAGAGATATCTCTTGACGAAGTGGCTCCAACTACCCATCACACTCCACGTAGGCCCAGATGTCAACTGTGGCACTCTAAAGTAACCAGACACCTACAAAAACTGTCACGTAAAGTTGAATGCCAGTGGCGTAAATCTCGTATTCCAAGTGACTTCCTCACATATAAAACTGTCTACCACTCTTATCGGAATGCTCTGGACACTGCCAAACAAACATATTTCCAAACTCTCATCTTTGCTTAAGCCTCTAACCCCAAACGACTTTTTAATACATTTAAATCACTTCTCAACTCTCCTTCTTCCAACCCGCCAGCCACTATCAAGGCGCAAGATCTTGCTTCCTACTTCAAGGACAAGATTGATAAGATCCAAGATGAAATTGTATGCTCTTCCTCAACCAGTGACCTGCTCAATTCCTTACCTGAACCCTCTGGCACTTTCTCTTCATTTGATCCCACAACTGAAGATGAAGTGTCAACACTCTTCTCATCCTGCTACTCTACTACCTCTCCTCTTGATCCTATACCCTCACAAATAAGTAAAGCTCTGTCTCCTGTGCTCATCCCAACCTTAACTAAAATCTGTAATCTCTCTCTCTCTCTACTGGTATCTTTCCTTCACTGTTCAAGCATGCAGTGATTACTCCCATTCTGAAAAAAAACGAAATTCTGACCATAACTACTTGAGAAACTTGTCTACACTCGCCTCACACACTTTCATAACTCATACAACTTATTGGAGCCACATCAATCAGGCTTTCGCTCCCAACACTCCACAGAGACAGCACTGACTAAAGTAGTGAATGATCTGGTCACTGCGAAGTCTAAAGGCCATTGCTCACTACTTATTCTTCTAGATCTCTCTGCTGCTTTTGAGACTGTTGACCACTCTCTTCTCATACAAACACTGCAATCCCTAGGTCTTCAGGACACAGCCCTTTCTTGGTTCCTATTCTACTTATCTAATCGCTCTTCCAGTATTTGTTTCTCTGAATCCACTTCCTCTTCGCTACCTCTATCAGTTGGAGTACCGCAAGGCTCAGTCTTAAGTCCTCTGCTTTTCTCTATCTATACCTCATCTCTTGGGAAATGAATCAGCTCTTTTGGATTTCAGTATCATCTGTACGCAGATTATACTCAAATCTACCTATCCTCCCATGATTTGTCTCTATCTGTATTGGGCCGGGTCACTGAATGCCTCTCTGCCATTTCATCTTGGATGTCATCTCGCCACCTCAAACTTTGGGGTCTATTCATGAAGCAGTGAAAAAGTGTGGGGAAGTAAGGCAGTGGAGAAGTTGCCCATGGCAACCAGTCATCTTTGAAGTAACAGTTATAATTTACTTACTATACAATTGTACTGAGCAGCTGATTGGTTGCCATGGGCAACTTCTTCACAGGTTCACTTCTCCACTCGTTTCACTGCTTCATGATAGACCCCTTAATATTTCCAAAACAGACTTAATTATATTTCCGAAAAAGGGGAGACTTAATTATATTTCCACCAGCTAATAGCAGTTACCAACCTGATATTTCTATCACTGTTGAGAACTCTACAATCAACCCTACCCCGCAAGCTCACTGCCTAGGTGTCATTCTTGTCTCTGAACTGTCCTTTGTTCCCCACATTCAATCTGTCTCAAACTCATGTTACATGCGTCTAAGAAATATATCCAAAATACGACCATACCTAACACAAGACACTGCTAAAACTCTAATCCATGCACTCTTCATCTCCTGCATTGATTATTCCAATAGTCTTCTTACTGGTCTTACTAAGAAGAGACTCTCACCACTACAATCCATTCTGAATGCAGCTGCGAGGCTAATCTTCCTCGCTAGACGTTCATCGTTTGCAGACCCACTTTGTCTGTCCCTTCATTGGTTACCTGTATTCTACCGTATTCAATATAAAATACTGTTACTTACACACAAGGCTATTAACCAAACTACACCCATATACATCTCTTCACTCATCTCATAATATCTCCCAACCCGACCTCTCCGATCTTCACAAGATCTGCGTCTCTCATCCACACTTATTACTCGCTCCCATGCACGATTACAGGACTTTCTTCGGACTGCCCTACCACGTAAAATAAGACTCTCCTCTAGTCTCCAAACCTTCAAGCGTTCCCTAAAAATTCACCTATTCAGACAAGCTTATCAAATTCCAGAACCGCTCACATAACCTTCATAGCTTTCCTATCCAATTATATCCCCACAGTACAGTCCACACATATACTCACATTTTCTTTCTTCACGCTCCCGTCCTACTGACCCTGGTTCATCACCAAGAACCTTTACATTCTGGTGGACAACTATGCAATAGATAGCACCTATCCTTGTGTATCAATGTCTATTTCCCCATAGATTGTAAGCTTGCAAGCAGGGCCCTCCTACCTCTATGACTGTTTGTTATCACCCAGTTTTGTTATATCATTGTGTCCAGTTGTACGAAATTTGCTGCGCTATATAAGAAACTGTTAATAAATAAATAAATATACAATATATTCTGAACCTGGAAAATATACATACAGTAGGTTTGCAGCTGCTGCAAAATACTTCATTGCAATCAGTTAACACGCATGTGCGCAGTTTGTATTATGCAAACATATAACACGCATGTGATTGCCGTGCAGGACGTGTGCTTTATATATGGGTCTGGATTTTTTATGCCTGATCTGGCAGCCCTAACAATACCTGGCTTCTAATCCTCGGTTTATTTGGTTTGCAGGCAGAACGCTTCCCCGCGGGCTAGAAATAAAATCATCCGACTTTTGTGAGAGTGTCCTGCACTATGAGAGGTCAGTGTCAACTGCGGAGCACTTAGCTGCATGGATGAGCACGACAAGCAAATGTTTATTTCAATTGTGGCAAATGCCATTCATGGGCCACTCGCTTCATCCTGAAGGATATATGTCTACATGACATCCCAGCAAGAGGAAAAGCCAGGGCTGTGCTGGCTTAGAAATGCATTAAAATAGCAACGTGCTTTCTCTCCAGCCGCAGCAGCAGGTTACTATATACAATATATAAATACAATACAGAATTTTTAAAACCTTACTGGTACTTTAAACAAAAACAATCCCCCATTGCAGCTGGGATTAGAGTATTGATAGAGCTACAATGTGTATTTAGTGAAAAGGGAGGTGATATTGGGAGAGATAAATTACGCTTTAATTTGTTTTGTATTTAAAAAAAAAAGATAAATGTCTGTTTGATAAATGTCTGAGGACGGCGCCATTTCCGCACGCCACAATGCCTGTAAATTATACATATGGTGTGGTATACAAGACCTACAATGGGTAGGCCGACAGTCATTAGATCAACCCTATAAGGTCGACACTGGAAAGGGTCGACGGATTCGAATGGTCGACGTGACAATGTTCGATACACTTTCTTTTTTTCACTTTTGGGGTTAGTGTGGATAGTTTTTCCGTCTGGGACCACCGTTTGTAGAAATGCATTCGATCGCTCGTTGCGCTTCGGGCGTGGTGTCTCACTCGACTCAACACAAGCTTACTAAAGGTTATGATTTGTAACATAGTCAAGGATGGAAAAAGTTCAAAAACATGAAAAAAACCCTCAAAAAACATGCGTCAACCACTTATGTGTCGACTATTGTCATGTTGACCATTTAAACCTGTTGAACTTTTGTCCGTGTCAACCTTTTGTCAAATCGCCCCAATGCCTGTCGACCATACTGTATGGGGTCGAGCTATTAACTGTCGACCTAGACAGTGTCAACCTATAATCCGGATCCCTTTACATACAAATGTCCATCTGTAGGTAACCTGATTATGGATTTAATTAAAAACCTGCAAACATTTTTTTAATTTTTTTATTTTAGCTTTGCTATTTTGGTGTCACCCCCTCAAATGGTATCAAGTGATATTGGGGCAGCTCTCGGAGCGCGGGTCAAGCCCCCAGCGTGCCGAAATATGGGGGCGTGACATGCAGCCACAACCCCAAATGTCATACACTAGTGGGCGTGGCATAATGAGCACAAAACTATGCCCCCTTTCGCAAGCGTGTGCCAAGAAGATGTACGATGAGGGTGACAGAGTGAGTAGGTGCAAGCCACTGATTGGAAGACGTTTAGAGTTGGATGTACTAAAAGGAAATGCGGGCAAAAATGTTTTCAGAAGATGGCGTTACCCAATAGAAGCCTATGGGCTTCTCTTCGCGTTTCCCCCTGAGAGGGATCCCGTCGGATCCCTCCCAGCACTTCAGGCGGCCACTATATCACAGAAGGACTTCCTGGTCCTAAGCCCAGAAGTTCTTCTATCGCACGGGACCGATTTTATCGGGAGAGCTGTCCATTGAGCATTTCTAGCATATTGGGAGCATATTGGGTACAAATTGGGAGCATATTGGGTACATATTGGGTACATATTGGGTACATATTGGGAGCATATTGGGAGCATATTGGGTACATACCGCGTTATTAATAGAGATGAGCGGGTTCGGTTTCTCTGAATCCGAACCAGCACGAACTTCATGTTTTTTTTCACGGGTCCGAGCGACTTGGATCTTCCCGCCTTGCTCGGTTAACCCGAGCGCGCCCGAACGTCATCATGACGCTGTCGGATTCTCGCGAGACTCGGATTCTATATAAGGAGCCGCGCGTCGCCGCCATTTTCACACGTGCATTGAGATTGATAGGGAGAGGACGTGGCTGGCGTCCTCTCCATTTAGATTAGGAGAGAGAGAGAGATTGACCTGAGGCTGATACTGTAGAAGAGAGTGCAGAGTTTAGTGACTGACCACAGTGACCACCAGCAGTGCAGTTGTTTTATTTAATATATCCGTTCTCTGCCTGAAAAAAACGGTACACACAGTGACTCAGTCACATACCATATCTGTGTGCACTGCTCAGCCCAGTGTGCTGCATGCCTGCATCATCTATGTATATATTATATATCTGACTGTGCTCAGCTCACACAGCTTATAATTGTGGGGGAGACTGGGGAGCACTGCAGTGCCAGTTATAGGTTATAGCAGGAGCCAGGAGTACAAGACAGTCACATACCATATCTGTGTGCACTGCTCAGCCCAGTGTGCTGCATCATCTATGTATATATTATATATCTGACTGTGCTCAGCTCACACAGCTTATAATTGTGGGGGAGACTGGGGAGCACTGCAGTGCCAGTTATAGGTTATAGCAGGAGCCAGGAGTACATATTATATTAAAATTAAACAGTGCACACTTTTGCTGCAGGAGTGCCACTGCCAGTGTGACTGACCAGTGACCTGACCA
This sequence comes from Pseudophryne corroboree, assembly GCF_028390025.1. Taxonomy (NCBI): domain Eukaryota; kingdom Metazoa; phylum Chordata; class Amphibia; order Anura; family Myobatrachidae; genus Pseudophryne; species Pseudophryne corroboree. Next base: position 167,724,717 of record NC_086455.1, on the reverse strand, counting down.
CACTGACCACCAGTATAGTTAGTAGTATACTATATTGTGATTGCCTGAAAAAGTTAAACACTCGTCGTGTGACTTCACTTGTGTGGTGTTTTTTTTTTTATTCTATAAAAAACTCATTCTGCTGACAGACAGTGTCCAGCAGGTCCGTCATTATATAATATATATACCTGTCCGGCTGCAGTAGTGATATATATATATTTTTTATATCATTATTTATCATCCAGTCGCAGCAGACACAGTACGGTAGTTCACGGCTGTAGCTACCTCTGTGTCGGCACTCGGCAGTCCATCCATAATTGTATACCACCTACCCGTGGTTTTTTTTTCTTTCTTCTTTATACATACATACTACTACATCTCTTTATCAACCAGTCTATATTAGCAGCAGACACAGTACAGTACGGTAGTTCACGGCTGTGGCTACCTCTGTGTCGGCACTCGGCAGTCCGTCCATAATTGTATACCACCTAACCGTGGTTTTTTTTCTTTCTTCTTTATACATACATATTACGACATCTCTTTATCAACCAGTCTATATTAGCAGCAGACACAGTACAGTACGGTAGTTCACGGCTGTGGCTACCTCTGTGTCGGCACTCGGCAGTCCGTCCATAATTGTATACCACCTAACCGTGGTTTTTTTTTTCTTTCTTCTTCATACATACATACTACGACATCTCTTTATCAACCAGTCTATATTAGCAGCAGACACAGTACAGTACGGTAGTTCACGGCTGTGGCTACCTCTGTGTCGGCACTCGGCAGTCCGTCCATAATTGTATACCACCTAACCGTGGTTTTTTTTTCTTTCTTCTTTATACATACATACTACGACATCTCTTTATCAACCAGTCTATATTAGCAGCAGACACAGTACAGTACGGTAGTTCACGGCTGTGGCTACCTCTGTGTCGGCACTCGGCAGTCCGTCCATAATTGTATGCCACCTAACCGTGGTTTTTTTTTCTTTCTTCTTTATACATACATACTACGACATCTCTTTATCAACCAGTCTATATTAGCAGCAGACACAGTACAGTACGGTAGTTCACGGCTGTGGCTACCTCTGTGTCGGCACTCGGCAGTCCGTCCATAATTGTATACCACCTACCCGTGTTTTTTTTTTCTTTCTTCTTCATACATACATACTACGACATCTCTTTATCAACCAGTCTATATTAGCAGCAGACACAGTACAGTACGGTAGTTCACGGCTGTGGCTACCTCTGTGTCGGCACTCGGCAGTCCGTCCATAATTGTATACCACCTAACCGTGGTTTTTTTTTCTTTCTTCTTCATACATACATACTACTACATCTCTTTATCAACCAGTCTATATTAGCAGCAGACACAGTACAGTACGGTAGTTCACGGCTGTGGCTACCTCTGTGTCGGCACTCGGCAGTCCGTCCATAATTGTATGCCACCTAACCGTGGTTTTTTTTTCTTTCTTCTTTATACATACATACTACGACATCTCTTTATCAACCAGTCTATATTAGCAGCAGACACAGTACAGTACGGTAGTTCACGGCTGTGGCTACCTCTGTGTCGGCACTCGGCAGTCCGTCCATAATTGTATACCACCTACCCGTGTTTTTTTTTTCTTTCTTCTTCATACATACATACTACGACATCTCTTTATCAACCAGTCTATATTAGCAGCAGACACAGTACAGTACGGTAGTTCACGGCTGTGGCTACCTCTGTGTCGGCACTCGGCAGTCCGTCCATAATTGTATACCACCTAACCGTGGTTTTTTTTTCTTTCTTCTTCATACATACATACTACGACATCTCTTTATCAACCAGTCTATATTAGCAGCAGACACAGTACAGTACGGTAGTTCACGGCTGTGGCTACCTCTGTGTCGGCACTCGGCAGTCCGTCCATAATTGTATACTAGTATCCATCCATCTCCATTGTTTACCTGAGGTGCCTTTTAGTTGTGCCTATTAAAATATGGAGAACAAAAATGTTGAGGTTCCAAAATTAGGGAAAGATCAAGATCCACTTCCACCTCGTGCTGAAGCTGCTGCCACTAGTCATGGCCGAGACGATGAAATGCCAGCAACGTCGTCTGCCAAGGCCGATGCCCAATGTCATAGTACAGAGCATGTCAAATCCAAAACACCAAATATCAGTAAAAAAAGGACTCCAAAACCTAAAATAAAATTGTCGGAGGAGAAGCGTAAACTTGCCAATATGCCATTTACCACACGGAGTGGCAAGGAACGGCTGAGGCCCTGGCCTATGTTCATGGCTAGTGGTTCAGCTTCACATGAGGATGGAAGCACTCAGCCTCTCGCTAGAAAAATGAAAAGACTCAAGCTGGCAAAAGCACAGCAAAGAACTGTGCATTCTTCGAAATCCCAAATCCACAAGGAGAGTCCAATTGTGTCGGTTGCGATGCCTGACCTTCCCAACACTGGACGTGAAGAGCATGCGCCTTCCACCATTTGCACGCCCCCTGCAAGTGCTGGAAGGAGCACCCGCAGTCCAGTTCCTGATAGTCAGATTGAAGATGTCAGTGTTGAAGTACACCAGGATGAGGAGGATATGGGTGTTGCTGGCGCTGGGGAGGAAATTGACCAGGAGGATTCTGATGGTGAGGTGGTTTGTTTAAGTCAGGCACCCGGGGAGACACCTGTTGTCGGTGGGAGGAATATGGCCGTTGACATGCCAGGTGAAAATACCAAAAAAATCAGCTCTTCGGTGTGGAGGTATTTCAACAGAAATGCGGACAACAGGTGTCAAGCCGTGTGTTCCCTTTGTCAAGCTGTAATAAGTAGGGGTAAGGACGTTAACCACCTCGGAACATCCTCCCTTATACGTCACCTGCAGCGCATTCATAATAAGACAGTGACAAGTTCAAAAACTTTGGGTGACAGCGGAAGCAGTCCACTGACCAGTAAATCCCTTCCTCTTGTAACCAAGCTCACGCAAACCACCCCACCAACTCCCTCAGTGTCAATTTCCTCCTTCCCCAGGAATGCCAATAGTCCTGCAGGCCATGTCACTGGCAATTCTGACGATTCCTCTCCTGCCTGGGATTCCTCCGATGCATCCTTGCGTGTAACGCCTACTGCTGCTGGCGCTGCTGTTGTTGCTGCTGGGAGTCGATGGCCATCCCAGAGGGGAAGTCGTAAGCCCACTTGTACTACTTCCAGTAAGCAATTGACTGTTCAACAGTCCTTTGCGAGGAAGATGAAATATCACAGCAGTCATCCTGCTGCAAAGCGGATAACTGAGGCCTTGACAACTATGTTGGTGTTAGACGTGCGTCCGGTATCCGCCGTTAGTTCACAGGGAACTAGACAATTTATTGAGGCAGTGTGCCCCCGTTACCAAATACCATCTAGGTTCCACTTCTCTAGGCAGGCGATACCGAGAATGTACACGGACGTCAGAAAAAGACTCACCAGTGTCCTAAAAATGCAGTTGTACCCAATGTCCACTTAACCACGGACATGTGGACAAGTGGAGCAGGGCAGGGTCAGGACTATATGACTGTGACAGCCCACTGGGTAGATGTATGGACTCCCGCCGCAAGAACAGCAGCGGCGGCACCAGTAGCAGCATCTCGCAAACGCCAACTCTTTCCTAGGCAGGCTACGCTTTGTATCACCGGTTTCCAGAATACGCACACAGCTGAAAACCTCTTACGGCAACTGAGGAAGATCATCGCGGAATGGCTTACCCCAATTGGACTCTCCTGTGGATTTGTGGCATCGGACAACGCCAGCAATATTGTGTGTGCATTAAATATGGGCAAATTCCAGCACGTCCCATGTTTTGCACATACCTTGAATTTGGTGGTGCAGAATTATTTAAAAAACGACAGGGGCGTGCAAGAGATGCTGTCGGTGGCCAGAAAAATTGCGGGACACTTTCGGCGTACAGGCACCACGTACAGAAGACTGGAGCACCACCAAAAACTACTGAACCTGCCCTGCCATCATCTGAAGCAAGAAGTGGTAACGAGGTGGAATTCAACCCTCTATATGCTTCAGAGGTTGGAGGAGCAGCAAAAGGCCATTCAAGCCTATACAATTGAGCACGATATAGGAGGTGGAATGCACCTGTCTCAAGCGCAGTGGAGAATGATTTCAACGTTGTGCAAGGTTCTGATGCCCTTTGAACTTGCCACACGTGAAGTCAGTTCAGACACTGCCAGCCTGAGTCAGGTCATTCCCCTCATCAGGCTTTTGCAGAAGAAGCTGGAGACATTGAAGGAGGAGCTAACACGGAGCGATTCCGCTAGGCATGTGGGACTTGTGGATGGAGCCCTTAATTCGCTTAACAAGGATTCACGGGTGGTCAATCTGTTGAAATCAGAGCACTACATTTTGGCCACCGTGCTCGATCCTAGATTTAAAGCCTACCTTGGATCTCTCTTTCCGGCAGACACAAGTCTGCTGGGGTTGAAAGACCTGCTGGTGAGAAAATTGTCAAGTCAAGCGGAACGCGACCTGTCAACATCTCCTCCTTCACATTCTCCCGCAACTGGGGGTGCGAGGAAAAGGCTCAGAATTCCGAGCCCACCCGCTGGCGGTGATGCAGGGCAGTCTGGAGCGACTGCTGATGCTGACATCTGGTCCGGACTGAAGGACCTGACAACGATTACGGACATGTCGTCTACTGTCACTGCATATGATTCTCTCACCATTGAAAGAATGGTGGAGGATTATATGAGTGACCGCATCCAAGTAGGCACGTCACACAGTCCATACTTATACTGGCAGGAAAAAGAGGCAATTTGGAGGCCATTGCACAAACTGGCTTTATTCTACCTAAGTTGCCCTCCCACAAGTGTGTACTCCGAAAGAGTGTTTAGTGCCGCCGCTCACCTTGTCAGCTATCGGCGTACGAGGTTACATCCAGAAAATGTGGAGAAGATGATGTTCATTAAAATGAATTATAATCAATTCCTCCGAGGAGACATTGACCAGCAGCAATTGCCTCCACAAAGTACACAGGGAGCTGAGATGGTGGATTCCAGTGGGGACGAATTGATAATCTGTGAGGAGGGGGATGTACACGGTGATATATCGGAGGGTGATGATGAGGTGGACATCTTGCCTCTGTAGAGCCAGTTTGTGCAAGGAGAGATTAATTGCTTCTTTTTTGGGGGGGGGTCCAAACCAACCCGTCATATCAGTCACAGTCGTGTGGCAGACCCTGTCACTGAAATGATGGGTTGGTTAAAGTGTGCATGTCCTGTTTTGTTTATACAACATAAGGGTGGGTGGGAGGGCCCAAGGACAATTCCATCTTGCACCTCTTTTTTCTTTTATTTTTCTTTGCGTCATGTGCTGTTTGGGGAGGGTTTTTTGGAAGGGACATCCTGCGTGACACTGCAGTGCCACTCCTAAATGGGCCCGGTGTTTGTGTCGGCCACTAGGGTCGCTAATCTTACTCACACAGTCAGCTACCTCATTGCGCCTCTTTTTTTCTTTGCGTCATGTGCTGATTGGGGAGGGTTTTTTGGAAGGGACATCCTGCGTGACACTGCAGTGCCACTCCTAAATGGGCCCGGTGTTTGTGTCGGCCACTAGGGTCGCTAATCTTACTCACACAGTCAGCTACCTCATTGCGCCTCTTTTTTTCTTTGCGTCATGTGCTGATTGGGGAGGTTTTTTTGGAAGGGACATCCTGCGTGACACTGCAGTGCCACTCCTAAATGGGCCCGGTGTTTGTGTCGGCCACTAGGGTCGCTAATCTTACTCACACAGTCAGCTACCTCATTGCGCCTCTTTTTTTCTTTGCGTCATGTGCTGATTGGGGAGGGTTTTTTTGGAAGGGACATCCTGCGTGACACTGCAGTGCCACTCCTAAATGGGCCCGGTGTTTGTGTCGGCCACTAGGGTCGCTAATCTTACTCACACAGTCAGCTACCTCATTGCGCCTCTTTTTTTCTTTGCGTCATGTGCTGATTGGGGAGGGTTTTTTGGAAGGGACATCCTGCGTGACACTGCAGTGCCACTCCTAAATGGGCCCGGTGTTTGTGTCGGCCACTAGGGTCGCTTATCTTACTCACACAGTCAGCTACCTCATTGCGCCTCTTTTTTTCTTTGCGTCATGTGCTGATTGGGGAGGGTTTTTTGGAAGGGACATCCTGCGTGACACTGCAGTGCCACTCCTAAATGGGCCCGGTGTTTGTGTCGGCCACTAGGGTCGCTAATCTTACTCACACAGTCAGCTACCTCATTGCGCCTCTTTTTTTCTTTGCGTCATGTGCTGATTGGGGAGGGTTTTTTGGAAGGGACATCCTGCGTGACACTGCAGTGCCACTCCTAAATGGGCCCGGTGTTTGTGTCGGCCACTAGGGTCGCTTATCTTACTCACACAGTCAGCTACCTCATTGCGCCTCTTTTTTTCTTTGCGTCATGTGCTGATTGGGGAGGGTTTTTTGGAAGGGACATCCTGCGTGACACTGCAGTGCCACTCCTAGATGGGCCAGGTGTTTGTGTCGGCCACTAGTGTCGCTTAGCTTAGTCATCCAGCGACCTTGGTGCAAATTTTAGGACTAAAAATAATATTGTGAGGTGTGAGGTATTCAGAATAGACTGAAAATGAGTGGAAATTATGGTTTTTGAGGTTAATAATAATATGGGATCAAAATGACCCCCAAATTCTATGATTTAAGCTGTTTTTTAGTGTTTTTTTAAAAAAACACCCGAATCCAAAACACACCCGAATCCGACAAAAAAAATTCGGTGAGGTTTTGCCAAAACGCGGTCGAACCCAAAACACGGCCGCGGAACCGAACCCAAAACCAAAACACAAAACCCGAAAAATTTCAGGCGCTCATCTCTAGTTATTAATGCAGGTATGTACCCAATAAAAGGCGGGATGTATCCTGGCCACGGTGTTAAACAGAGCACTGACCTGTTCTGGGCCATAGGGATATATTATTGGAGCCTTTATAAAACCTGAAGCAAAAAAATATCCTTTTGACCCCATGTTTAAAAAATATTTGGGGACTTTTCTACAATACTGCTGCCACCTAATGGACAATTTTACTTACGGGTTCCTTCGTCTGTTACTATTACCGTTTATTTCAATAGCGCTGGCATATTCCGTTGCGCGTTACAATGTGCTAGCAGCTGCTGTTGCTGGCACATCCTATTACCACCACTGCCATAAAGCCAGGGCAGCGCCACACACATGTGAGAGTGAGGGCCAATCACAATCCACAATGAGAGAATGCATTTGCGTGGAGAAGCCCCCCGGGGGGAGGGGCACGGTAACTAATTCCTACAGTAGGTGGCAGCGGAGGTCTCAAAAGGAAAAAAGTTACATATTAACTTTACTATATGCCAACTTTTTGGGCGCTAACTTTTCTGATGTTCAGTTAGTGACACTGAACACCAATAAAACGCAGCAATAAAAGCAGAAGGAACAGCTCGGCGATGCATTATTTGCTTCCTCGGTCTACCAAGCTGTTGTTCCATTTACACCTTCTTAACACACTATTGTTTTACAATGCCTGCAAAACGTTGCCACCGAAAACCGCCTGCATTATTAATGCCTTGTGATTTGTTTTCCTGACGTTATCGGGAGTCCTGAAACCTTTGGGGAGTAAGTTACATTTTAAAAGGATCTTAGATTTACAATAAGACCTCCCGGTTATTTTAAGGGTGATCAAGATTTGTGATGATGCAGAACAATAATACATAGTAGTAGTAACCTAAATGGCTAAATAAATCAGCTTCTAACTGTCATTTCATAGACTGTACTAGATACATGACTAGGAGCTAGATTGGTTGCTGTATTCCATTTCTCCACTTTATCTCTCTGTAAGGCCCAGATTTATCAAACCTTGGAGAGTGATTCATTGCACAGTGATAAAGTACCAGTTAATCAGCTCCTAACTGCCAAGTTACAGGCTGTGTTTGAAAAATGACAGGTAGGAGCTGATTGGCTGGGCCTAGGGCCCTCATTCCGAGTTGATCGCTCGCTAGCTGTTTTTAGCAGCTGTGCAAACGCATAGTCGCCACCCACGGGGGAGCGTATTTTCGCTTTGCAAGTGTGCGATCACATGTGCAGCCGAGCTCTGCAAAAACATTTTGTGCAGTTTCAGAGTAGGTCTGAACTTACTCAGCCGCTGCGATCACTTCAGTGTTTTTGGTGCTGGAATTGACGTCATACACCCGCCCTCCAAACGCCCGGGCATGCCTGCGTTTTCCCTACCACTCCCAGAAAACGGTCAGTTGCCACCCATAAACGCCCTCTTTCTGTCAATCTCCTTGCGATCGGCTGTGCGTATATGGATTCTTTGTTAAATCCATAGCTCAGCAACGATCCGCATTGTACCCGTACAATGTGCGAGCCCATTGCGGTGCATACACATGCGCAGTAGAGACCTGATCGCAGCGGAGCAAAAACCTGCAGCGTGCGATCAACTCGGAATGACCCCCTTTAGCTCTGTGCAATTTATAATTTTCCAAGGTTTGATAAATCTGGGTGCAAGGCTTGGAACCTCTACCCAGAAGGGCAAACACTCCTATGGATTTGTGGTCTCAGACATTGAAAGGTAACTGTGAAAATGTCATTTTTGGTTATAAGGCAACTACATCTATCCATTAATAATACTTAAAACTAAAGGTCGACAGTTTTCTTTGCATTTCAGTAATGCAACAAAAATCACTTTGCACTGAAGTTCTAACTAATGCACAAAATGAATTCTGGATTCACTTTTACACTTTTAGACACTTGAAAGGGTAGTACTGTATGTACAGCTAACTTATGGTCCCTAATCAGGTTTGTTAGCAAACCAAAAAAGCACGCCGATGGGCAAAGCCATGTGCACTGCAGGGGGGGGGGGGGGTAGATGTAACATGTGCAGAGACAGAGCCGGCCATAGGCATAGGCAAACTAGGCAATTGCCTAGGGCATTTGATATGCCTAGGGACATCAGCAGCTTCTGCTGATTAAAATGATATGCGGCATGCCTATATTCTGTGTGTAGCATTTCATATGCAGATACAGCCACAGTCTCACACAGTATATAGGCATTCTGCATATCGTTTTAATCAGCAGAAGCTGCTTGTGCATCCTAGCCACATAGCAATGCAAATAAGATGCATTTTCATTTAAAAAAGTGTGCCCGACGTTAGCATTGAGGCAAGATTTATGAGGACACATCCAAGCAGAGGCAGAGGTCACAGTGTTAGTGGAAGTGTGAGTGCTGTGTGCATGTGAGTGGGTTGGTTGTGCAGTAGTGTTCAGAATATGTGTAAGGAGCATTATGTGTGTCATGTAAAAATGCATCAATAATGTGCAACATATGTGTAAGGGGCACTATGTGTGTCATTATGTGTATAAGGGCATTAATAATGTGTGGCATATGTGTAACAGGGTACTACTGTATGTGTGTCATTATGTGTATAGGGGCACTAGTAATGTACAGCAAATGTGTAGGGGGTACTATGTGTGTCATTATGTGTATAAGGGCATTAATAATGGGCGGCATACAGTATGTGTAAGGGACATTATGTGTAAAAGGGTATTAATAAAGGTTGTCATAATGTGTAAGGCACATTATGTTTATAAGGACTTTAATAAAGTGTCTCATGTGTAAGGGGCATTACTGTGTGGAATTATGTGTATAAATGCATTACTAATGTGTGGCATTATGTGTATAAGGTGCTCTACTATGTGGCGTTGCATATAGAAAGGGCACTACTGTGTCGTCTAATGTGAATAAAAAGCAATAGAGTGTGGTGTAATGTGAATAAGGAGCAATTTAGTGTGATGTAATGTGAATAAGGGGCTCTACTGTGAGGAGTAACGTTTATAAAGTAAAGTGATACTGCTGTGGGATGTAATATGAATTATGGACACTATCGCATGATAAAATGTGAATAAAGTTGCAACACTGTGTGGCGTAATTGGAATTGGGGTTACTATTGTGTGGCCATGCCCCTTGCCAGCAAAAACACACTCCTTTTTGGGCTGTGCGCCAAATGTGCAAACTGTTCCTATTTAAAGTATAGGGGGTACAAACACCAAAATAAGGACTGCTATAGGTGAGGGGTGATGGTGCTGGGAAAGAGGTGCAAGGTCAGAGGCGGAACCAGTGGTTGTGCTAGGGGGCACCAGCCAAAATCTTGCCTAGGGCATCATATTGGTTAGGGCCGGCTCTGTGCAGAGAGAGTTAGATTTGGGTGGGGTGTGTTCAAACTGAAATCTAAATTGCAGTGTAAAAATAAAGAAGCCAGTATTTACCCTGCACAGAAACAATATAACCCACCCAAATCTACATCTCTCTGCACATGTTACATCTGCCCTACCAGCAGGGTTTTGCCCAGTTGTGTGCTTTTTTGGTTTGCTAACAAACCTGAATAACCCCCCTTGTTAGCAGAATTTGCAAACTGATGTCTTTCCGTATTGAAACATTCCCACTCTCATCGCTGCTCCAAACCAATCATCTGCTACCGGAGCCACAGCTATCCCAAGGGGTGCATTTTACAGTATGGAACTCCTGACAGGATTGCATTTTCTCAAGATCCTCATCGCTGTAACGGACTGGAAGAAGTGGCCTACATACAGGGTCTGCTTCAGGGCACCAGGCAATCTGCACGCAAAGTCAATGTTCACCTAGCTGAACAATTTTATGCAAATGCGCATCCTCAAACATTTCTGAAAGTTTGTACGGTGCATGTGTCACTCAGAGTGTGCGCACAAAGGGGCTGTAGCAATTCAGGTGGGCGGTATCAGTAATGTTGTGGAAAGTTTAGAATGGTTGCTGGTGCGATGAAGGTGTGACTCTGAGGGGAACATGTACTAAGCAGTGATAAAATTGGAGAAGTGAGCAAGTGGAGAAATTTCCCATGGCAACCAATCAGCTGCTCCGTACAATTGTGTAGCATGCAAATTAGAAATGTTACGTCAATGCTGATTGGTTGCCATGGGCAACTTCTCCACTGGCTCACTTCTCTACTTTTATCACTGTTTAGTACATATCCCCTGAATTCCAAGATGAGAGGTTGCCTGAGGGTGGACACACAAGAAACAACAAGGAATGACGCGGAGGAAAGTGTAAGTCATTTTGGGAGGTATATGAACCCCTTGAAAAACATATTGGTCTGTTTACCGAGTCTTGGAGAGTGATAAAGTGGAAAGAGAAAATGTTCCAGCCATTCAGCTCCTGACTGCCATGTTACAGGCTACGGGGCTGATTAATTAACGAGTTTTATCATACGCAACAAGGTTTAAACCTTGTTGCATATGAGCAATGGTGCTCCAGCTAATCAGCTCCCCACTGTAATTTTTTCACATGACAGGAGCTGATTGGCTGAATCACCATTTATCTTACACAACAAGTTTTAAAACTTGTTGCGTATGATAAAACCCGTTGACAATTCAGCCGCATAGCCTGTAACATGGAAGTTAGGAGCTGATTCCAAGGCTTAGTAAATAGACCCCATAATGGTTCTAAGTATTAAATTCCATTCCAAAAGTGACCAGATCGTCTGTTATCCTTATAATGGTTCTAAGTATTAAATTCCATTCCAAAAGTGACCAGATCGTCTGTTATCCTTGAACATACTATATGACCGTGAGTGACATGTACAGCGTACTCGCTACACACGGATTAGATTTGTGAGAACGGAACCAGTGCATATTTGCAGATGCTACTGGGAATCCGATGCATTATATCTTGAGGTCGTTCTGCCCCGTGCTAGCAGATTTACCACCACCGCACCCGTTACCTGGCCTCCACCACAATCCGTAGAAATCCTTCAATTACCAACCTGCTGTTGCACGTTGCTCTCAGTCAGTCCTGGAAGCTGTATCAGGCTCACTTCTATTCTCCGTCATTAAGACTGGCATTCTTCCTTTTCTCTACCCGTTCTTCAGCCTGACCTCCTGTGTTCTATTCCTGACCCTTTTTTTTTTTCCAGAGACCATTAATGTATCTGCGAGACAGTGATCCATTATAAGATACTTGTATAGTTATATCTGAGTACTTTTAAAAGCTTTTGTATTTTTTTTTTTTTAAATCTCAATGAATAACTTCAATTCATGTCTTCTCCTTTAAAGCCTGTAAAGAAGCGGAGGGAAAAAGGAACTGTAACATTGAAGAGACCCGATGACCTGGAGGATGAGAGGGAGTAATGCATTACAGGCCCTTCAGAAGTGAAGTGTTAAACCAACTCAGCGCTGATGTCTAGTTTGCTGGGGTTGGGCCGTGGAACCTCACACGGGGCTGCTACCAAACATTCTATCCGTGTGGCTGTCTGGCTCTTTGTAGTCGCTGTTATTACTGAAAGAAGAAGAACCAAATGACTGAAATAGGAGAGGTGAGGGGTAAAACAGCCATAGGCTGGGGATGTCCTTCTGGGAGACAGGTGACTAGCCATCCAATGGGGATGTGAGTTGGTAGAAGCTAGCGGCTTGATATGGGGGGAGAAGAGGAGGAGCTTCCTCTGTTTCCTGTTCTTGGAGACAGGGTAAGTGTTCTGGCATTGGCGCTCATTCCGAGCTGTTCGCTCGCTAGCTGCTTTTAGCAGCAGTGCAAACGCTAAGCCGCCGCCTACTGGGAGTGTATCTTAGCTTAGCAGAAGTGCGAACGAAAGGATCGCAGCGCTGCTACCAAAAAAGATTGTGCAGTTTCTGAGTAGCTCGAGACCTACTCCTAGCTAGCGATCGCTTCAGACTGTTTTGACGTCACAAACACGCCCAGCGTTCGGCCTACGTTTCCCCAGCCACTCCTGCGTTTTTATCCGACACGCCTGCGTTTTTACACACAGTCCCCGAAAACGGTCAGTTACCACCCAGAAACACCCACTTCCTGTCAACCACTCTGCGGCCAGCAGTGCGACTGAAAAGCGTCGCTAGACCTTGTGTGAAACTGCATCGGCTTTTGTGAAAGTACGTCGCGCGTGCGCACTGCGCCCCATACGCATGCGCAGAAGTGCCGGCTTTTTACCTAATCGCTGCGCTGCGAACGAAAGCAGCTAGCGATCAACTCAGAATGAGGGCCATTGTGCCCCTGTTTGTGATATTTTGCCTAGAATTGAGGCTAGGGTTGTATATATTATTTATATATATTCAGTGCGCCCCTGCTGCTGTTGATTCATGGCTCGGTCGTGCCCCCGGCGTTCTGCGCGCCTCCCGGCCCGGTATATCGCGGGTTCCGTGGATGGCCTAGCCGTGGCCTTGGACGATCCCCCCCCCTGTCCTCCCCTGCCCCCGCCTGCAGCGTCCTCGCCGGCACAGCAGTCTGATGTGCGAACGGCCGCGGGTTCCCCGGCCTCTGCTGCTGCGTCTGGCACTGCAGCAGGGAGCAGGGCGAGGCAGGCAGCGGGGGCAGACGGACGCGTGCGGTATCTGAACGGGTGGCTGGCGCTGTCCGGGCCCCGCTTGGAGCCTCGGCGCGAGTGAGCACGCAGGGCGGGTGTGCCAGCAATGATGCTCCTGGGAGGTCTGTCAGGGGACCCCTTGACAGGGATGGGGCAGCGTGGGATGGTGGCCATTTTAGTGAGGGGAGGCCCGTGACTCCTAATGCTGCCGTAACCAGCCGTTCCCCTCTGTACCCCTTCCCTCGGGGTGGTCGGGTCATGGCCGTAGGGGTTCACGGGTGCCCTCGAATCAACGGGTGGGCACCTCCACTGGTCATTCGCTTTCTGCATTTGACCCCTCCTACTTGTCTGCAGCTTTTTCCTCTGTGGCGGTCGCTCTCGCCCCTTTAGTGTTTGCCATTTTCGCAGACTGCAGGTGGTTCTGGCCATAGGGGGCAGGGCTGCTGCCTTTAGGTCCAATCCGAGGAATAGGGCGCTGCCTGTTGTGTCGGTTTCTTCCCTGTTTCCCGGCTCTGGGACTCATGAGCCGGATTTGCCTTGTTTTTCAGATCATGAGGAGGACTCGGGTGAGCTGCTGGACGTTGAGGGTGATTCCGCATCTGCGGACGGTCGGCTGGACGCGTCAGGTGAGGAGGCCAGTGAGTCTGTCAGGGAACTGTTGTGCTCTACTTCCTCTTCTTTCTCTCGGGCCAGCTCCTCTGGAGGGTGTGCAGACTGGAGGTTGGTGTAGATTGGAGGGGTGCAGACTGGAAGGTGGTGCCGATTGGATGGTGTGCAGACTAGAGGGTGTGTAGACTGGAGAGTGGTGTAGACTGGAGGGGGTGCAGACTGGATGGTGTGCAGACTGGAGAGTGGTGCAGACTGGAGGGTGGGCAGACTGGAGGGTGGGCAGACTGGAGGGGGTGTAGACTGGAGGGGTGTAGACTGGAGGGTGGGCAGACTGGAGGGGGTGCAGACTGGATAGTGGTGCAGACTGGATGGTGTGCAGACTGGAGGGTGTGCGGACTGGATGGTGGACACCCTTACCACTACTCTGTGCACTGGGTGTTGTATACCATGATGTACCATATAGCCATTCTCCTGTGATGCTGGGTTGCATCTGAGTTGCTGTTTGAAGCACTTCCTGCTAATCACAGCCAGACAGGGGGAGGTATTTTCTCTTCTGGGACTGCCAGTCTGGACTGCAATAGCAGAGATAGCACTTCCCATAGGAATCCACTTCCCTGCTATAACATCAGCCTTATCTGGCTTCTGGGGGCTGTAGCTGATGCAGTCCCTAGTAGCCAGAGTGTTTGCTAGCAGCAACCCATCCCCAAACTTAAGCCCTATCTCCCACTGCCACCGGACTCAAGCCCTTCGTGACGTCAGCTGTCAATCACAGGGAGGGCGGGGAGGAGATCATCCAGACACAATGCAAACCCCCTGCCAGATGGGTACGGAGCCGCCAATGATGCGGGTTCTAGATGATAGATCTACAGCCAATAGGTCAACACCATATGGTCGACATGTATTAGGGTGACAGGTAGAAAAGGTCAACATGACAATGTTCAACACACTTATGGTCAACACGTTTTATGTTTTACATTTTCATATACTCTCTTATAATTTACCATCCACGTGGTCTATGATTAGGAATAGTAAGGCAAACAAATCAAAACGTGTGTCCACCATTTTTGTGTTGACCCTTTTGACCCTGTCAACCTTTTGTACTTTCAATCTTTTCCATGTCAACCATTTGACCCTGACAACCGTTTGACCTTACCGCTCTATTGCATGTGATGTGAACTTACTGTTGTCAACATACTGACTGCCGACCCATTGTCAATCATCTAATCCACACCCCGCTGATGCTAACCCTAATGCAAATTTTGACATTTCACATGTCAACATCCTTTCCATGTTGATATTTTCCAGGGGTGAACAGTCATGGTGTTGACCTTGTAGCGTCTGTTGACATTCTTGTGTCAACATTATCCATGAAGTGTGTGTGTGTGTGTGTGGGAAGGGGGGGGGGGGGGGTAACAAACTCAGTTGCTAGCATCACCTAGATTTGTTTATTTAGGTCCATCTCAAAAAAATAAAAAATTCCCCCTCCCCCTATCTATAAAAAAACAAACAAAAAAAATAAATATTGCAGTTTAAACAAGCAGCAAGGGCATGGTGTGTAAAGGGAGCGCTGCATTTACACATGCACAGGGAGCCTATTTGTTTGGGGGTAGAATTTATTGCAGCAGTAATAACTGTCAGGCTGAAAGCGTCGTTAATGTGCTGCAGACAGAACCTCTGTTGAGGGGGATCCATCACGCTATCGACTACCTGACAGGAGGACGTTGAACTCTTGTCATGAGCTTAAGCACTCAGAGTGGAAATTGTGATCAATGGAATCTGGTGGCCGGAGATCTGCAGATGTGTGAGAGGCGGTCGCCCCGGCTGTCTGACCCTGCGGAGGGTACAGTGTGTCATTCATACGCACCCACAGCGCACTGTTGCTGCAATACCACACAGCTCTCGTTCTGCATTATATGCAAGGACTGGCAAGTGCACTACGGAAAAACTTAAAGGGCTGGATGGAATGCCATGCGAGACAGCCGGAACTCCGAGATTCCGGCCGAACTTGTACATTTTTATTTTTTAATCTCGGAGCTCCGGACCCTGGTTGTTATTTATTACTTATTATCAGTTTCTTACAGTATATAGCGCAGCATATTCCTTTGCACTTTACAATTGGAACAACAGTAATAGAACTAAACTGTGTAATAACAAAAAGACATAGAGGTAGAGGGTCTAATTCAGACCTGATTGCTGGGTTGCTAATTTTGCTGTCCTGCGATCAGATAGTCACCGCCTACAGGGGGAGTGTAAATTCACCGTGCAAGTGTGCGATCGCATGTGTAGACGAGCTGCAAAAATCCACTGTATGCAGTCTCTGCGCAGTCCAGGACTTACTCCTACAGTACGATGAGAACAGGCCAATCGGAGCCGGAGCTGACGTCACACACCCGCCCTGAAAACGTTTGGACACGCCTGCATTTTTCCGGACACACCCAGTAAATGGTCGGTTACCACCCACAAACGGCCTCTTCCTGTCAATCACCTTGCGAACACCCGTGCGATTAGAATTTTCTCACCATCCCGTCGCTGACCGGTGATGCCCATTGTCATCTGACGCACGTGCGCATTGCGGTGCATACGCATGCGCTGTTATGACCTGATCGCCCGCTGTGAGAAAATGCACAGCAGCATTCAGGTCTGAATCACCCACATAGAAGTAGATTTCTTATGTAATATTGCTGCCTGTTTAAAACAAGCTGCCAAAATCGCCAAAGACGCGACGACTTTGGAAAGCGCTGCATAGTAAACTTAGCTAGCCCCATGTCCTTTGCAAAGGCCCATCACTGCATTTCATAGGAACGTAAAAAAGGAGGGTATGGGGGACATTCCGAGTTGATCGTAGCAGTCCTAAATTTAGCACAGCTACGATCAACTTCCCTGACATGCCGGGGGACGCCCAGCTCACGGCTAGTCCGCCCCGCATGTCAATCCAACCCCCTGCCCCCTCCCGCACAAGTACAAAAGCGTCACACAGCGGCGATGCTTTTGTATTTCTGGAGTAACTCCCGGCCAGAGTAGCTCCTGCAGCTGGCCGGGAGTTGTTCGTCGCTGCCGCTGGCCGCATCGGCTGCGTGAAACGTCACACAGCCGCCGCGGCCCGCTCCCCCAACAGTCCGGCCATGCCTGCGTTGGCCGGACCACTCCCCCTAAACGGCGGCTTAACGCCACTGTCCAGCCCCCTCCCGCCCAGCGATCGCCTCTGTCTCAGAGGCGATCGCTAGGCAATGACGACTGCCATGCGCCGGCGCACTGCGGCGCTGGCACATGCGCAGTTCCGACCCGATCGCTGCGACAAACTGCAGCGAGCGATCGGGTCGGAATGACCCCCAATGTGCCATAGAGACATATATATTGTCTTACAGCCAAGACCCCAAATACCCCCTTCTTCTGCCCCAATCAAGTATCTAGACAGAATAACAAGTGACCCCTCTGGATTTTACCGCATTACACCAGCATCGTATAATTATACATGGGAAACGTGTTTTAAAACCGTGGATTATTGATCAACTAAACAATAGCCTAATGATGCTTTAATTGGTAAGTCAAGATAATAATATTATTGTTGCAATGCGGTAATGATTCCGTCTTCCAAGAAATAATTGAAAATAACAGACAGTAATTGCCCAAAGTGATGGCTATCCGTTCACGGTAATGTGTAATCAATAGATCTTCCCTTGGTGACCACCAGAACCTACTGAACCATGGAGGCTTACAGTCAATCAATACTGGCTGCTGGACCCCAGGGGCTATATCCCCTACGTTTGGACCTGCCCATTATACTGTGACAGCTGCAGGTTAGTGGGAGGTCTGGATCTAACCTTTGACACAAACAATGATTCCAGTTTTGTAGGGTTGGTTAGAGCGCTGCCTGTGAGAGAATAGGATGAGTCGGCTGCAGTGCAATTCCATTCATGTTCATTGTTTTCTAGGTATCATTAAACAGAGCTTATCACTGCCGCATCAGTGATTGCAGCAAAGCAGCCCAGCACGTTCCTGAATGTGTCACACTCAGGTATTTATAGTAACACTCAGGAGAAAAGTACCTGCTGTATTTGTGTATGTGGGAAAATGGGACACTGGCTTCTTGCAAAATTGCACAAACAGCTAATTAATATGAATATCTAATGATTTTCTACTGGGGAACTATATTGTGCGTCTGATGATATCTTTTAAATGCAAAAAGTGTCCAAGACATACCTGCCAGTGAGCTAAAACAAAGTCAGATTTTCACGTAAGACACCAGTCTCATCCCACACAGCGGCTATTCCTCAGTATCATCCCACACAGCGGCTATTCCTCAGTATCATCCCACACAGCGGCTATTCCCCACTCTCATCCCACGCAGCGGCTATTCCTCAGTATCATCCCACACAGCGGCTATTCCCCACTCTCATCCCACACAGCGGCTATTCCTCAGTATCATCCCACGCAGTGGTTATTCCTCACTCTCATCCCACACAGTGGCTATTCCCCACTCTCATCCCACACAGTGGCTATTCCTCAGTCTCATCCCACGCAGTGGTTATTCCCCACTCTCATCCCACACAGCGGCTATTCCCCACTCTCATCCCACACAGCGGCTATTCCCCACTCTCATCCCACACAGCGGCTATTCCTCAGTATCATACCACACAGTGGCTATTCCTCAGTATCATCCCACGCAGTGTTTATTCCTCCCTCTCATCCCACATAGCGGCTATTCCCCACTCTCATCCCACACAGCGGCTATTCCTCAGTATCATCCCACGCAGTGTTTATTCCTCCCTCTCATCCCACATAGCGGCTATTCCCCACTCTCATCCCACACAGCGGCTATTCCTCAGTATCATCCCACGCAGTGGTTATTCCTCACTCTCATCCCACACAGCGGCTATTCCCCACTCTCATCCCACACAGCGGCTATTCCCCACTGTCATCCCATGCAGCGATTATTCCTCAGTATCATCCCACACAGCGGCTATTCCTCAGTATCATCCCACACAGCGGCTATTCCCCACTTTCATCCCACGCAGCGGCTATTCCCCACTCTCATCCCACACAGCGGCTATTCCTCAGTATCATCCCACGCAGTGGTTATTCCTCACTCTCATCCCACACAGCGGCTATTCCCCACTCTCATCCCACACAGCAGCTATTCCTCAGTATCATCCCACACAGCGGCTATTCCTCAGTATCATCCCACGCAGCGGCTATTCCCCACTCTCATCCCATGCAGCAGCTATTCCTCACTCTCATCCCACGCAGCGGCTATTCCCCACTCTCATCCCACACAGCGGCTATTCCCCACTCTCATCCCACACAGCGGCTATTCCCCACTCTCATCCCACGCAGCGGCTATTCCTCAGTATCATCCCACACAGTGGCTATTCCCCACTCTCATTCCATGCAGCGGCTATTCCCCAGTCTCATCCCACACAGCGGCTATTCCTCACTCTCATCCCATGCAGCGGCTATTCCTCAGTATGATACAACACAGCGGCTATTCCTCAGTATCATCCCACGCAGCGGCTATTCCCCACTCTCATCCCACACAGCGGCGATTCCTCAGTATCATCCCACGCAGTGGCTATTCCTCACTCTCATCCCACACAGCGGCTATTCCCCACTCTCATCCCATGCAGCAGCTATTCCTCACTCTCATCCCACGCAGCGGCTATTCCCCACTCTCATCCCACACAGCGGCTATTCCCCACTCTCATCCCACACAGCGGCTATTCCCCACTCTCATCCCACGCAGCGGCTATTCCTCAGTATCATCCCACACAGTGGCTATTCCCCACTCTCATTCCACACAGCGGCTATTCCTCACTCTCATCCCACACAGCGGCTATTCCCCGCTCTCATTCCACGCAGCGGCTATTCCTCACTCTCATCCAACACAGCGGCTATTCCTCTGTATCATCCCATGCAGCGGCTATTCCTCAGTATGATACCACACAGCGGCTATTCCTCAATCTCATCCCAGGCAGTGGCTATTCTCCAGTCTCATCCCACACAGCGGCTATTCCCCACTCTCATTCCATGCAGCGGCTATTCCTCAGTATCATCCCACGCAGCGGCTATTCCCCACTCTCATCCCACACAGCGGCTATTCCTCAGTATCATCCCACGCAGTGGCTATTCCTCACTCTCATCCCACACAGCGGCTATTCCCCACTCTCATCCCTTGCAGCAGCTATTCCCCACTCTCATCCCACGCAGCGGCTATTCCTCAGTATCATCCCACGCAGTGGCTATTCCTCACTCTCATCCCACACAGCGGCTATTCCCCACTCTCATCCCACGCAGTGGCTATTCCTCACTCTCATCCCACGCAGTGGCTATTCCTCACTCTCATCCCACACAGCGGCTATTCTCCACTCTCATCCCATGCAGCGACTATTCCCCACTCTCATCCCACACAGCGGCTATTCCCCACTCTCATCCCACACAGCGGCTATTCCTCAGTATCATCCCACACAGCGGCTATTCCTCAGTATCATCCCACGCAGCGGCTATTCCCCACTCTCATCCCACACAGCGGCTATTCCTCAGTATCATCCCACGCAGTGGCTATTCCTCACTCTCATCCCACACAGTGGCTATTCCCCACTCTCATCCCATGCAGCAGCTATTCCTCACTCTCATCCCACGCAGCGGCTATTCCCCACTCTCATCCCACACAGCGGCTATTCCCCACTCTCATCCCACACAGCGGCTATTCCCCACTCTCATCCCACGCAGCGGCTATTCCCCACTCTCATCCCACGCAGCGGCTATTCCTCAGTATCATCCCACACAGCGGCTATTTCCCGCTCTCATTCCACGCAGCGGCTATTCCTCACTCTCATCCAACACAGCGGCTATTCCTCTGTATCATTCCATGCAGCGGCTATTCCTCAGTATGATACCACACAGCGGCTATTCCTCAATCTCATCCCGGGTAGTGGCTATTCCCCAGTATCATCCCACACAGCGGCTATTCCCCACTCTCATTCCACGCAGCGGCTATTCCTCAGTATCATCCCACGCAGCGGCTATTCCCCACTCTCATCCCACATAGCGGCTATTCCTCAGTATCATCCCACGCAGTGGCTATTCCTCACTCTCATCCCACACAGTGGTTATTCCCCACTCTCATCCCATGCAGCGGCTATTCCTCACTCTCATCCCACGCAGCGGCTATTCCCCACTCTCATCCCACACAGCGGCTATTCCCCACTCTCATCCCACACAGCGGCTATTCCCCACTCTCATCCCACGCAGCGGCTATTCCTCAGTATCATCCCACACAGCGGCTATACCCCGCTCTCATTCCACGCAGCGGCTATTCCTCACTCTCATCCAACACAGCGGCTATTCCTCTGTATCATCCCACACAGCGGCTAATCCCCACTCTCATTCCACGCAGCGGCTATTCCTCACTCTCATCCAACACAGAGGCTATTCCTCACTCTCATCCCACTCAGCGGCTATTCCTCACTCTCATCCCACACAGCGGCTATTCCCCACTCTCATCCCACACAGCGGCTATTCCCCACTCTCATCCCACGCAGCGGCTATTCCTCAGTATCATCCCACACAGCGGCTATTCCCCGCTCTCATTCCACGCAGCGACTATTCCTCACTCTCATCCAACACAGCGGCTATTCCTCTGTATCATCCCATGCAGCGGCTATTCCTCAGTATGATACCACACAGCGGCTATTCCTCAATCTCATCCCAGGCAGTGGCTATTCCCCAGTCTCATCCCACACAGCGGCTATTTCCCGCTCTCATTCCACGCAGCGGCTATTCCTCAGTCTCATCCCACACAGCGGCTATTCCTCAGTATCATCCCACACAGCGGCTATTCCTCGGTATGATACCACACAGCAGCTTTTCCTCAATCTCATCCCAGCCAGTGGCTATTCCCCAGTCTCATCCCATGCAGCTGCTGCACCGCCAGGCCTAGCGAGAGACATGGATGATGCAGCCATCTTGTAACAATGAGGATCAGTCGAAAAATGGCCCAGTTAGTGAAATCCTCCGCTCTGAGGGTCTGAGTGAGGGTCTGAGTGAGAACATTGAAACTGACTGACCAAATCCCCAGGCAAGTTTGATATCCAGCTTAGGTATCAATTGTCACCAGTTGTACAGTGTTAGAAGGGTGTGGACAGCATAGCGTCATATCCCACAAGCCAAACCCTGCCAAGGGGTATTTAAAGACAACCCTTTACCCTGCATTGATGCTGATGGGATATTCAAGATCGGTTTATTGCAATGGGGGGCGTGGCCTTCCCAAAATGGGTTTGGCTTTGCTTAAAGGGGCGTGGCATTGCAGGAAAAGACTACCTTATACCCCAGTTTTGTAACCTGCATGCCCAGACGTTGGCCACCACAGGAAAAAATATAATCCCGATTCATGCCCCTTACATGATTTGTCATTTTTCCTCCTTATGGTAATGCCCCTTACACATTATGCCACACACTGCAATGGCCCTTAGACATTATGCCACACACAATAATGCCCATTACACAATATGCCACACACTGTAATGCCCCCGACACATTATGCCACACACTGTAATGCCCCCGACACATTATGCCATGCATCACAATGCCCGTTATACATTATGCTACACACTGCAATGCCTGAGACATTATAGCACATACAATGCCTTTGATATAGTATACCACACACCGTCATGCCTGCGACACATTATGACACACACTGCAATGCCCGTTATACATTATGCCACACACTGCAATGCCTGAGACATTATAGCACATACAATGCCTGTGATATAGTATACCACACACCGTAATGCCTGTGACACATGACACACACCGCAATGCTCGTTATACCTTATACCACACACCACAGTGCCCATTATACATTATGCCACACACTGCAATGCCCCTGAGACATTATACCACATACCACAATGCCCGTGATATAGTATACCACACACCGCAATGCCTGTAATGGCTTCTAATTACTTTTAAATTACCTGCTTGTTGCCACGGGTTTCATGCTCTTGGTTCCATGCAAGGTGCAAGGGGTTTTCATGCTCAGGGTGTCATGTTTGTTGCCAGGGGTATCATGTGCTGGGTGTCAAGCTCAGTGCCAGGGGGTAATATTAGTTGACAGGGGTTTCATGCACTAGGTGTCATGCTCATTGCTAGGGGGTAATGCTTGTTGCCAGGGATTTTATGAGCTGGGTGTCATGCTTGTTAACAAGGGGTAATACTTGTTGCTAGGGGTGTGCCCTCAATGCCACATATGCCCTCAGTGCCAGACATTCCCCCACAGTGCCAGATAAAAATATGCCCCATAGTGCCAGAAACACATATGCCCCCAGTGCCACATATGCCCCCACAGTAGTACCAGATACACATATGCCCCATGTGCCAAATATGCCCCCCAGTGTCAGATGCACATATGCCCCCAGTGCCCCATATGCCCCCCCAGTTCCAGCTACACATATGCCCCAGTGCCAGGTGCACACCCTCCCCCCACTCACCGCTGCTGGGCTGTCCGGGAAGGAGGGTACAGTCCGGGAAGGAGGGCACAGCGTGTGCCTCTCGTGTGTCCTTCCTGTGTCTCCGGCGGCGTGTCTGTCAAATTAAGCGCCGTTTCATGAGCCAATCATAGCTCACGGACCAGCAGCTTCAGCTCCTGATTGGATGCCGGTCTGCGAGCTCTGATTGGCTCACGAACTGGCACTTCATTTGGCAGACCCGCCGCCGGAGATACAGGAGTCAGGATGGACACAGGAGAGGTGTGCGCTGTGTCCTCCTTCCCAGACGGTACCCTCCTTCCTGGACAGCACAGCAGCAATCAGTGGCGGTACCCACACAGCCCTGCGCCTCCATGCCTCCGCAGTGGCTGCAGGGGTGGTAGTTACGCCACTGCAAGAGACACTACCATCCCTTCACTAGCTACACCCTCTTTGGATAGAACTGAGAACATTTGCCACTAGCACCACCCTAGATTCCCTATACATCTGTCTGCCAATTTCCCATATTGACACATTGTGGCAGACTTCTATCAGAGCTCCAATGTTTATTGCAGGTGAAGATAAGTGTACATTGGGGAGGGAAAGCTAGAACGTTAATATTTGTTTTTGCTAAATGTGTTTTTATCACTCTCCTCATGACCACATTATAGACTGTGATTCCAATTATCATATGCTAAAATCTGTGATTCCAATGTTCATCTGTGATTTAAATGATAATCTGCCATTCTTCTGTGATTCAAATCAATTGTCTTTTGCATATTGAATGATCCTTTGTGGTGTGACTGTGAACTGTAGCCAATTGTCTTCTCTTTGTTCTGCATTGATGCCCAATTCTTTTGTGATTCTTCAAAATTTAAAGGCAATTAACTAATCAACATCTTCAATCCAGAGTTCACTGTGGATCAATAAAGAGACAACCTGTTGGAATTGCTGACTCACTCCTGTTTCATATTAATCTGTCCTACCTCTCTGAGCATGGTAATACAAGACAAGGTACGTGGAGAAACATTTCAGGGGAACGGTCCATCACACAGCCACCCAACACCTGTAATACCTGTCAACCACTTAGACATACTGCCAACCCCGGGGGATGGGGGTGGAGGGCGAGCAGGGTGTTACATATTTACATAACTGATTTCCACCTATCTAGCGGTCCTGATTTTAATATTTGCTCAGGGATGGTGTATTATATTAATGAGGAGCACGTTTTAGCTGCATACATTAACAGATTGGCAGTTCCATGCATGTAAAGCATTGTATTTTTTCCCCGCAACCAATGCAGATATGACTCTCGATATAATGGCACAGTCCTTTTCCTTTCTTTTCTTAAGGCAACTGGCACCTTCATGGGGGCCATGCATCATTGGAAGAGTTTCGGCCCCGATGAGACATTTGCGTTGCCAATGTTTTGCCTGACTTTGCAATGTCGCACATCAAGTACAAATGTGCTCTTTTATAATTGCCTCTCTCCGCGCGTCAAGCCCAGTGCGACCCGGCCACAGCAAGTGCCTTTTTAGCTGATATTGTGCATTTTATTAGCATAAATGAAACAACTTTAAACCCCACTGGGGACTTCAAAACAACAAGCGGATGTCACAGGAATTTTAGTTTCTTTCACAATGAAAACTTATCATTTAAGAGTCCAGTCCAATTATCTCCAATCCACTCCATTCTTCAATTGCATATGGCCCATGCCCATGGTAATTAAATATGTATTCATAAGTGTGTGGTAGCATATTCTCAGCTTCAAGTCCTCTTTGAACCCTGTAGACCGAAGTTTAATTTGAGTTTACTGCCTCCCTGATACAGAGTGTATATGTATGTCACAACCCAATCAGCTCTGCAATCCACAGCCAGATCATTAAAAACAATTATTTTCATTATGGAGGGAGGGGTGCTGGAGAATTTTTAATTTGACTGGAGCACCCCTTTAAATTCAGCATTTTTAATACTTTACCACCTATTCCACTTTTATTCCTCCTTGCATAGTCGTTCTTACAGCTTCAGCCTTCGCCTTTATTCTTGGGTTGCTCAAATTGATAGCAGAATGTTTGATCAGAAGCAACTGAACCAGGTTACAGAGCGGCTGAAGCTAATTTCTAAAAATGCAAAAGCTGACTCAGGTCACGAGAAAATTAAGTTTGAAACCAAAAGGTCTCGTAGCTCTGCTTCCTCTATGACCTTGGCCTTTGGCACTACATGCGAATTTGCTTTTGAAGTGGCTATTCTGAACAGCAAAGATTCATTTGACTAAATGTCTTTTATGTCTGGATGTGAAGAATTGGAATATTGTGCTATTTAAAAAAAATGAGAATTCTACCATTACATTTATAATGAACAATATTTATACAAGAACATCTGCAGCTGCCGGTCTGGAAATGTCTGGAGATCGGTAATATCGATTTTACCATCGCCTTAATTATTCATTATAATGACCACAAGCATGACCTGGTCATTTCAGCGCCAACCTAATGATGTCACGTTACAATCATGCTGAAACCACCATTCTTCTCTTGGCGTGATATATTTATATTTCAGCGTATCAACTACAATTCAATTAAATACAGAGCGGAAAAAAGCTTGCCCTATTTTTGACCTCCTCGGTCTTCAATTAAAACTAACCACTGTCATTCTCCTTTTCAACATATTTTTACATTTTAGCTGGTTTCCTTCACATAGAAAGTTTTTCCCCCCACAAATTCTGTTGATTTTTTTCTTAAAAAAAAACAAAAAAACCACAAAATTTAATATGTTGTAGGAGCTATCCATAGGGTTTGTGCATCCGTCTAGCAGTATTTGATCTATAGATCTACACTAAAAAAGGTCTACAGTCAATGGGTTGACCATTAATGGCCGACATGCTTTAGGTCAACATAGTCAAAAGGTTGACATGGTCAAAAGGTCAACATGTAAAAGGTAGACTGGTTTGAAAGGTCGATATGACACTGGTCGACACAAGTTTTTCAAGTTTTTTAAACTTTTTATACTTGACCATCCACGTAGACTACGATTGGGAATAGTAACCTGTGCTTAGCGCAGTGGTAGTGGAGTGAGGCACCTTGCCCGAAGCTTAGGAAGCGAAGTGAGCCATGCAAGGGGACACGGTACACTAATGGGGCTTTTTTTGTGGCAGAA
The DNA here is from genome assembly GCF_028390025.1 of Pseudophryne corroboree. Lineage (NCBI taxonomy): Eukaryota > Metazoa > Chordata > Amphibia > Anura > Myobatrachidae > Pseudophryne > Pseudophryne corroboree. Next base: position 167,698,174 of record NC_086455.1, on the reverse strand, counting down.
AAGTTACAGAACACTTAAAAAAAATTCAAAAATGTCAACCTTTTTTGTGTTGACCATTTCCATGTTGACCTTTTGACCCTGTCAAGCTTTTCTACTGTCTACCTATTCCATGTAAAACATTCTGACCCTGTCAACCTATTGTATATCGACCATTAGTGGTCAACATATTGACTGTAGACCTTTTTAGTATAGATCTAATTATCCACATCCCCATCTAGCTGGGTGGAACAGTAGAGATCGGAGGCATGGCTACAGAGCAGCAGGAGGAATAAAATGTGGAAATATAGGTTTTAAAGAGGCACAGGTAGAAGTATAAATATATTTTGTACAAAACATTGGACCTCGTTTTAATTTGACTTGTAGGGACTTGTGAAGGTCTAGAAATCCAAGATTGGCTTCTTTTATCTAGAATGCTTGGGATTTATATTCTGTGCTTTGGGATACTTTGACTAAAATATATTAACTGTAAGGGGTAAATTTACTAAGGTGGGAGTTTTTTTGATCTCGTGATGTTGTTCATAGCAACCAAACAGATTGTTCTTAGCATTTATCCAGCTGCTTCTAGAAGATAATAGATACAATCTGATTGGTAGCTATGGGCGTCATCACCAGTTCTAAAAAAACTCCCACGTTAGTAAATGTACCCCTAAGAGTGAACATACTGCACCAGGGGCGTAGCCAGATCTTTGTGGGCCCCATAGCAACATTTTGAAGGGCCCCCATCCCAGTGCTTCTAGAGAGACTTCTCTGCAGTAGTTGTTACATTTATGCCCTTTAATAGTGTCCTAGTTCATTTTCTGACCCATAGTAGGGACTTATTTAATGTTATGCCCCATAGCAGTGCCCTAGTTTCTTATATGACACCCTATGTCACATTTCAGAGCTGCCAGTACACATTATGCCACACAGTACCCCCAATTCACATTATGATATATAGTGCTCCCCATTCATATTGTGCCTCATTACAGTGCCCTGGTTCATATTATATAACATTAAAATGCCCTCCAGTTAATTTTATACCACACTACAATGAGCAGGTCCAGAGGCGTAACTAGATATATTGCAGGCCCCAATTAAAAAGTTTGAAAGGACCCCTACGTACCACCCAATGGCGAAAAATGTACATAACACATGTAACTGTGACACGGAAAGTTGGCCCCTCTCAGCTCTGGGCCCCATAGCAGCTGCACTCCCTGCACCTATGGTAGTTACACCCCTGTATATAACTAGTGATGAGCAGGTTCGGTTCCTCGGAAACCGAACCCCCCCGAACTTCACCCATTTTACACGGGTCCGAGGCATACTCGGATTCTCCCGTATGGCTCGGTTAACCCGAGCACGCCCGAACGTCATCATCCCGCGGTCGGATTCTCGCGAGATTCGGATTCTATATAAGCAGCCGCGCGTCGCCGCCATTTTCACTCGTGCATTGGAAATGTTAGGGAGAGGACGTGGCTGGCGTCCTCTCCGTTTATTAATGTTGATGCAAATATTTGTGCTTATTGCTTAATTGTGGGGACTGGGGAGCAGCTGTATTATATAGGAGGAGTACAGTGCAGAGTTTTGCTGACAGTGACCACCAGTATACGTTGACTGCCTGAAAAACACTCCATATCTGTGCTCAGTGTGCTGCATTTATCTGTGCTCACACTGCTTTATTGTGGGGACTGGGGACCACCAGTATATTATATAGGAGGAGTACAGTGCAGAGTTTTGCTGACAGTGACCACCAGTATACGTTGTCTGCCTGAAAAACACTCCATATCTGTGCTCAGTGTGCTGCATATATCTGTGCTCACACTGCTTTATTGTGGGGACTGGGGACCAGCAGTATTATATAGGAGGAGTACAGTGCAGAGTTTTGCTGACCAGTGACCACCAGTATACGTTGTCTGCCTGAAAAACACTTCATATCTGTGCTCAGTGTGCTGCATATATCTGTGCTCACACTGCTTTATTGTGGGGACTGGGGACCACTAGTATATTATATAGGAGGAGTACAGTGCAGAGTTTTGCTGACAGTGACCACCAGTATACGTTGTCTGCCTGAAAAACACTCCATATCTGTGCCCAGTGTGCTGCATATATCTGTGCTCACACTGCTTTATTGTGGGGACTGGGGACCAGCAGTATTATATAGGAGGAGTACAGTGCAGAGTTTTGCTGACAGTGACCACCAGTATATATATAGCAGTACAGTACGGAAGGCCACTGCTCTACCTACCTCTGTGTCGTCAAGTATACTATCCATCTAGATTCTATACCTGTGGTGCATTTTAGTTTTGCAGTTTGCTGACAGTGACCACCTGTATATATAGCAGTACGGTACGGAAGGCCACTGCTCTACCTACCTCTGTGTCGTCAAGTATACTATCCATCTAGATTCTATACCTGTGGTGCATTTTAGTTTTGCAGTTTGCTGACAGTGACCACCAGTATATATAGCAGTACGGTACGGAAGGCCACTGCTCTACCTACCTCTGTGTCGTCAAGTATACTATCCATCTAGATTCTATACCTGTGGTGCATTTTAGTTTTGCACTTTGCTGACAGTGACCACCAGTATATATAGCAGTACGGTACGGAAGGCCACTGCTCTACCTACCTCTGTGTCGTCAAGTATACTATCCATCTAGATTCTATACCTGTGGTGCATTTTAGTTTTGCAGTTTGCTGACAGTGACCACCAATATATATAGCAGTACGGTACGGAAGGCCACTGCTCTACCTACCTCTGTGTCGTCAAGTATACTATCCATCTAGATTCTATACATGTAGTGCATTTTAGTTTTGCAGTTTGCTGACAGTGACCACCAGTATATATAGCAGTACGGTACGGAAGGCCACTGCTCTACCTACCTCTGTGTCGTCAAGTATACTATCCATCCATACCTGTGGTGCATTTCAGTTGTGCGCAGTATATATAGTAGTAGGCCATTGCTATTGATACTGGCATATAATTCCACACATTAAAAAATGGAGAACAAACATGTGGAGGTTAAAATAGGGAAAGATCAAGATCCACTTCCACCTCGTGCTGAAGCTGCTGCCACTAGTCATGGCCGAGACGATGAAGTGCCATCAACGTCGTCTGCCAAGGCCGTTGCCCAATGTCATAGTAGAGAGCATGTAAAATCCAAAAAACAAAAGTTCAGTAAAATGACCCAAAAATCAAAATTGAAAGCGTCTGATGAGAAGCGTAAACTTGCCAACATGCCATTTACGACACGGAGTGGCAAGGAACGGCTGAGGCCCTGGCCTATGTTCATGGCTAGTGGTTCAGATTCACATGAGGATGGAAGCACTCCTCTCGCTAGAAAAATGAAAAGACTTAAGCTGGCAAAAGCACAGCAAAGAACTGTGCGTTCTTCTAAATCACAAATCCCCAAGGAGAGTCCAATTGTGTCGGTTGCGATGCCTGACCTTCACAACACTGGACGGGAAGAGCTTGCGCCTTTCACCATTTGCACGCCCCCTGCAAGTGCTGGAAGGAGCACCCACAGTCCAGTTCCTGATAGTCAAATTGAAGATGTCACTGTTGAAGTACACCAGGATGAGGATATGGGTGTTGCTGGCTCTGGGGAGCAAATTGACAAGGAGGATTCTGATGGTGAGGTGGTTTGTTTAAGTCAGGCACCCGGGGAAACACCTGTTGTCCGTGGGACGAATATGGCCATTGACATGCCTGGTCAAAATACAAAAAAAATCACCTCTTCGGTGTGGAATTATTTAAACACAAATGCGGACAACAGGTGTCAAGCCGTGTGTTGCCTTTGTCAAGCTGTAATAAGTAGGGGTAAGGACATTAACCACCTAGGAACATCCTCCCTTATACGTCACCTGGTCCGCATTCATCAGAAGTCAGTGACAAGTTCAAAAACTTTGGATGACAGCGTAAGCAGTCCACTGACCACTAAATCCCTTCCTCTTGTAACCAAGCTCCTGCAAATCACACAACCAACTCCCTCAGTGTCAATTTCCACCTTACACAGGAAAGCCAATAGTCCTGCAGGCCATGTCACTGGCAAGTCTGACGAGTCCTCTCCTGCCTGGGATTCCTCCGATGCATCCTTGAGTGTAACGCCTACTGCTGCTGGCACTGCTGTTGTTGCTGCTGGGAGTCGATCGTCATCCCAGAGGGGAAGTCGGAAGACCACTTGTACTACTTCCAGTAAGCAATTGACTGTCCAACAGTCCTTTGCGAGGAAGATGAAATACCACAGCAGTCATCCTGCTGCAAAGCGGATAACTCAGGTCTTGTCAGCCTGGGTGGTGAGAAACGTGGTTCCGGTATCCACCGTTAATTCACAGGCAACTAGAGACTTGTTTGAGGTACTGTGTCCCCAGTACCAAATACCATCTAGGTTCCATTTCTCTAGGCAGGCAATACCGAAAATGTACACAGACATCAGAAAAAGAGTCACCAGTGTCCTAAAAAATGCAGTTGTACCCAATGTCCACTTAACCACGGACATGTGGACAAGTGGAGCAGGGCAGACTCAGGACTATATGACTGTGACAGCCCACTGGGTAGATGTATTGACTCCCGCAGCAAGAACAGCAGCGGCGGCACCAGTAGCAGCATCTCGCAAACGCCAACTCGTTCCTAGGCAGGCTACGCTTTGTATCACCGCTTTCCATAAGAAGCACACAGCTGACAACCTCTTACGGAAACTGAGGAACATCATCGCAGAATGGCTTACCCCAATTGGACTCTCCTGGGGATTTGTGACATCGGACAACGCCAGCAATATTGTGCGTGCATTACATCTGGGCAAATTCCAGCACGTCCCCTGTTTTGCACATACATTGAATTTGGTGGTGCAGAATTATTTAAAAAACGACAGGGGCGTTCAAGAGATGCTGTCGGTGGCCCGAAGAATTGCGGGCCACTTTCGGCATTCAGCCACCGCGTGCCAAAGACTGGAGCACCAGCAAACAGTCCTGAACCTGCCCTGCCATCATCTGAAGCAAGAGGTGGTAACGAGGTGTAATTCAACCCTCTATATGCTTCAGAGGATGGAGGAGCAGCAAAAGGCCATTCAAGCCTATACATCTGCCCACGATATAGGCAAAGGAGGGGGAATGCACAGTGGAGAATGATTTCAACGTTGTGCAAGGTTCTGCAACCCTTTGAACTTGCCACACGTGAAGTCAGTTCAGACACTGCCAGCCTGAGTCAGGTCATTCCCCTCATCAGGCTTTTGCAGAAGAAGCTGGAGACATTGAAGGAGGAGCTAAAACAGAGCGATTCCGCTACTCATGTGGGATTTGTGGATGGAGCCCTTAATTCGCTTAACCAGGATTCACGGGTGGTCAATCTGTTGAAATCAGAGCACTACGTTTTGGCCACCGTGCTCGATCCTAGATTTAAAACCTACGTTGTATCTCTCTTTCCGGCAGACACAAGTCTGCAGAGGTTGAAAGAAAAAATTACCAGCGCTGGCTGATCATGTAGATAATGAACACAATCCAATAACCAAAGGGCTTAAATATAAAAAATATCACATTTATTTTACACATGTAAATGAATGATTAAACAATAAAATAAAACCATTAAAATAAAAATATGAATAAAATTGTATATCAGTTTTCCATAAAAAATGCCACAAGGTGCCTGAATTATTGTTAGAAAGTCCACGTTAGGCAGTTTATTGACACTCATAGGGACCTTGATCACTGGAGATGTCCATCACTAATCGGTTATTTGTGCATAAACCGAAAAAATTGCAGATGTGAGGTAGTTACCAGTGATCCTTGGAGCAGATGGAGTCCACCTATATTTAGCTGGATAGGTTGTCCTCTTTAGCGTGGAGGAATGTGTCCAGAATGGTGGATGCTGCTAGAGACTGTCCCAGTTGTGGTAATACCGAGTGTCAGGAAAGCCAGTGGTACTGATGAATATCAGGATAAGGTAGTAGCTCAACGCGTTTCACTGGTTTTAAATGATCCAGCTTCCTCAGGTTGAAAGACCTGCTGGTGAGAAAATTGTCAAGTCAAGCGGAATGTGACCCGTCCACAGCTCCTCCTTCACATTCTCCCGCAACTGGGGGTGCGAGGAAAAGGCTAAGAATTCCGAGCCCACCCGCTGGCGGTGATGCAGGGCAGTCTGGAGCGAGTGCTGACATCTGGTCCGGACTGAAGGACCTGGCAACGATTACTGACATGTCGTCTACTGTCACTACATATGATTCTGTCACCATTGAAAGAATGGTGGAGGATTATATGAGTGACCGCATCCAAGTAGGCACGTCAGACAGTCCTTACGTATACTGGCAGGAAAAAGAGGCAATTTGGAGGTCCTTGCACAACCTGGCTTTATTCTACCTAAGTTGCCCTCCCTCCAGTGTGTACTCTGAAAGAGTGTTTAGTGCAGCCGCTCACCTTGTCAGCAATCGGCGTACAAGGTTACTTCCAGAAAATGTGGAGAAGATGATGTTCATCAAAATGAATTATAATCAATTCCTCCGTGGAGACATTCACCAGCAATTGCCTCCAGAAAGTACACAGGGATCTGAGATGGTGGATTCCAGTGGGGACGAATTAATAATCTGTGAGGAGGGGGATGTACACAGTGAAAGGGGTGAGGAATCGGAGGATGATGATGAGGTGGACATCTTGCCTCTGTAGAGCCAGTTTGTGCAAGGAGAGATTGATTGCTTTTTTTTTAGTGGGGGCCCAAACCAACCAGTCATTTCAGTCACAGTCGTGTGGCAGACCCTGTCGCTGAAATGATGGGTTCGTTACGTTAAATTGTGCATGTCCTGTTTATACAACATAAGGGTGGGTGGGAGGGCCCAAGGACAATTCCATCTTGCACCTCTTTTTTCTTTCATTTTTCTTTGCATCATGTGCTGTTTGGGGACAATTTTTTTGAAGTGCCATCCTGCCTGACACTGCAGTGCCACTCCTAGATGGGCCAGGTGTTTGTGTCGGCCACTTGTGTCGCTTAGCTTAGTCACACAGCGACCTTGGTGCACCTCTTTTTTTTCTTTGCATCATGTGCTGTTTGGGGACTATTTTTTTGAAGTGCCATCCTGTCTGACACTGCAGTGACACTCCTAGATGGGCCAGGTGTTTGTGTCGGCCACTTGTGTCGCTTAGCTTAGTCACACAGCTACCTCATTGCGCCTCTTTTTTTCTTTGCATCATGTGCTGTTTGGGGACTATTTTTTTGAAGAGCCATCCTGTCTGACACTGCAGTGCCACTCCTAGATGGGCCAGGTGTTTGTGTCGGCCACTTGTGTCGCTTAGCTTAGTCACACAGCGACCTTGGTGCGCCTCTTTTTTTCTTTGCATCATGTGCTGTTTGGGGACTATTTTTTTGAAGTGCCATCCTGTCTGACACTGCAGTGCCACTCCTAGATGGGCCAGGTGTTTGTGTCGGCCACTTGTGTCGCTTAGCTTAGTCACACAGCTACCTCATTGCGCCTCTTTTTTTCTTTGCATCATGTGCTGTTTGGGGACTATTTTTTTGAAGTGCCATCCTGTCTGACACTGCAGTGCCACTCCTAGATGGGCCAGGTGTTTGTGTCGGCCACTTGTGTCGCTTAGCTTAGTCACACAGCGACCTTGGTGCGCCTCTTTTTTTCTTTGCATCATGTGCTGTTTGGGGACTATTTTTTTAAAGTGCCATCCTTTCTGACACTGCAGTGCCACCCATAGATGGGCCAGGTGTTTGTGTCGGCCACTTGTGTCACTTAGCTTAACCATCCAGCGACCTCGGTGCAAATTTTAGGACTAAAAATAATATTGTGATGTGTGAGGTATTCAGAATAAACTGAAAATGAGTGGAAATTATGGTTATTCGAGGTTAATAATACTATGGGATCAAAATGACCCCCAAATTCTATGATTTAAGCTGTTTTTGAGGGTTTTTTGTAAAAAAACACCCGAATCCAAAACACACCCGAATCCGACAAAAAAAATTCAGGGAGGTTTTGCCAAAACGCGTCTGAATCCAAAACACGGCCGCGGAACCAAATCCAAAACCAAAACCCGAAAAATTACCGGTGCACATCACTATATATATAACACATGTAACTGTGCCAGGGAAGGTGGCCCCTCTCAGCTCTGGGCCCCATAGCAGCTGCACTCCCTGCACCTATGGTAGCTACACCCTGTATTTAACACATGTAACTGTGACACGGAAAGGTGGCCCCTCTCAGCTCTGGGCCCCATAGCAGCTGCACTCCCTGCACCTATGGTAGCTACACCCTGTATATAACACATGTAACTGTGCCAGGGAAGGTGGCCCCTCTCAGCTCTGGGCCACATAGCAGATGCACTCCCTGCACCTATGGTAGCTACGCCCCTGTATATAACACATGTAACTGTGCCAGGGAAGGTGGCCCCTCTCAGCTCTGGGCCCCATAGCAGCTGCACTCCCTGCACCTATGGTAGCTACACCCTGTATATAACACATGTAACTGTGACACGGAAAGGTGGCCCCTCTCAGCTCTGGGCCCCATAGCAGCTGCACTCCCTGCACCTATGGTAGCTACACCCTGTATATAACACATGTAACTGTGCCAGGGAAGGTGGCTCCTCTCAGCTCTGGGCCCCATAGCAGATGCACTCCCTGCACCTATGGTAGCTACACCTTGTATATAACACATGTAACTGTGACAGGGAAGGTGGTCCCTCTCAGCTCTGGGCCCCATAGCAGCTGTACTCCCTGCACCTATGGTAGCTACACCTTGTATATAACACATGTAACTGTGACAGGGAAGGTGGCTCCTCTAAGCTCTGGCCCCATAGCAGCTGCACTCCCTGCACCTATGGTAGCTACACCCTGTATATAACACATGTAACTGTGCGACGGAAGGTGGCTCCTCTCCGCTCTGGGCCCCATAGCAGATGCACTCCCTGCACCTATGGTAGCTACGCCCTTGTACTGCACTGAGTATTCCAATCCCCTTTACCTCGCAGTGACCGTAAATGAGATTTTGGTGATCTTATCTGTGTGTGTGAGAGATTCCCTCCTTGTTACATACTGCAGCAGTGCCCCGCACAGTGACTATAGAAGGTAGAAATGCTAAGTATTTATATCTCTGTAGAACGTTGCTTTCTCAATGTGTGGCTGTGCTCCTCCAAGTGATTATAAGAGGGATGTTCTCAGGATTTATGTCTGCCTACATTACATTCTACTCGTGGGTGTCAGTGCTCCTCACAGTGATTGTAACGGGCACACTCAGAGATCATGTCGGTCTATAGTACATTGGTCACATGACTGTCTGTAGTAGTGCTCCTCACAGTGACTGTAACGGGGCACACTCAGAGATCATGTCGGTCTATAGTACATTGGTCACATGACTGTCTGTAGTAGTGCTCCTCACAGTGACTGTAACGGGGCACACTCAGAGATCATGTCGGTCTATAGTACATTGGTCACATGACTGTCTGTAGTAGTGCTCCTCACAGTGATTGTAACGGGCACACTCAGAGATCATGTCGGTCTATAGTACATTGGTCACATGACTGTCTGTAGTAGTGCTCCTCACAGTGACTGTAACGGGGCACACTCAGAGATCATGTCGGTCTATAGTACATTGGTCACATGACTGTCTGTAGTAGTGCTCCTCACAGTGGGCACCCTTACACGGCCATTTTACCCTCTGGCTTTCTACATTAGGCTAATGCGAGAGTCCCAATTTGTTATTAAAAATCCTGTGTGCCTACATGTGGAATGTTCTTACGTCCATTGCCGAGCCTTTATCATTAGTACTGAGACTTACGCCAGTCCCAGGTTGGGTGCAAAACCTTCGGTGGAAACAGACGTCTCTTCTCCGCCCACGTGCCGCAATTGAAAATGGACGTCGGATGGATGGTCCACCACAACAGTCCTGTGAGAATAGTTCCATGTGTTGGCATGGTTGCCCGCTCACAAATGCCCATTTGATGGAAATGCGGCCCATCGACAAATGGATCAATTGATGTGTACTATTAATCCATATGTGCCATCTGAGTATATGTATAATAAGTGTATATAGTTTGTATAGTATAGTTTGGAGGAGAGAAGGGAAAGGGGGGACATGATAGAAACTTTCAAATATATCAAGGGTCTTAACAAAGTTCAGGAGGGAAACATTCTTCAAAGGAAGAGAAGCAATAGGACACGACTGAGACTGGAGGGGGGGAGGTTCAGGGGAAATTTAAGGAAAAATTACTTCACAGAAAGGGTAGTGGATAAGTGGAATAGCCTCCCATCAGAGGTGGTAGAGGCTAAGACTGTAGAGCAATTTAAACATGCTTAGGATAGGCATATGAATATCCTTACAAAGAATTAATGTTCAAAAAGGGTTGAGATTACCTAAAAGATAAAAAAAGGGGCAGACTAGATGGGCCAAGTGGTTCTTTTCTGCCGTCAAATTCTATGTTCCTGTGTTTCTATGTTAAGTGTTCTGGGGCAAACGTTGTGGGCTATTTAGAGATGTCTTGCAAACGCTGATAATGATACTATAAGGGGTGGACGCTCCAGGCGCTGTTTTTGTATTTATTTCTTTTTGACCAAGTTTCAAAAAATAAATTGCTGCCGAGCGAATCTCTCTTGTCGTTACATTGGCGAGATCAATATCTTGACGTTGAGTTTTGAGGCTGACGGCAAATGTTGCCTTTGGGCAATCACAGTTATAAACATACAGAGATGTACTTAAGGAAACTTTAATGCATGTAAAATAGCTGCTTATGCCGCATTATCTTGCAATAATTATGGGTTTATAGGTTAATTACATATATATGCATAATTAGGTCATTGTCTGCAGTTATTTGGAAAGGTGTGATAATGAATTGTCTGTTCCCGTCTATTCTTGGCTCGCCAGGATCAAAAACCTCTCTCATGCAGGAAAAAACAGATGACAATTTACGCTTTATGTTTTGACTGTTTTGAAGTTTTTGTCAGTCACACTTTGCTGTGGAAATGCAAATCCCCCATCATTTTACCATTAAATTATGACTAGATCAATGCCAGATAAACACATTACAGCACCCGTGCCCTGTCACAGTTCCAGCACCTCCTATTTTTTTAGGCTTTGTGCTGCTGGGGTACATACAGTAAATGTGTATTGTTTGTACAGTACAGTATGTATAGTTTCACATCATTGAGTTGTTGTAATTGACCAATCAGAGTAGACTATTGTTGAGATAATAGTCCGTAACTACGTCCTGCACAATGACTACACAACATTTTTCAGCTCAGCGTTCTAGTAGACTGCAATTGTAATCCCTTTTTTTTGTTGCCAGCCATTTGACCAACATGTCTTGTGAGATGTTCGCACCTTGACATATCACAATCAATATGACAGTGTTTCAGAATAATACAAAAAATAAAAAATACAAATTGGCCACAAGTTTGGAAAATCAGGTGCAAAGTGTGTATGCAGTCATTATGTTGACATTGACAATGTTGTATAGATTGATAGTCCAGTCTAGTGTTAGGATTAAGTTAGAGTTATTGTTCATCTGTGGTTAGACATAGGCAAATTCAGGGGGGGGGGGGGTTTCCAGATGCCCAGAACCCCCCTTCCCCTATAGCTTGTTGCATGTTAATTATGCATCCTTCATGACCTGGCAACAATCATTGTAAAAACAAACATTTGGAACCCCCCCTCCAGAAATCCTGCATTTGCCCCTGGTAGGGTTAAGATTATGGTAAGGTTAGAGCTAACATCCACTGAAAATGCTATGTCCACATGCTGACTATCAACATTCTGACAATGTTAACATTTTGTACCACACCTGCAAAATATATATATACTTGTCATTTTGTCTTGTCTCCACAAGTAGGGCTCCCATGTATCTTGGTTCTCCCAAGACAATGCCAAATTTCTCATCTTTAGAAACAGTCAGCTTAGAATATCTCTATTAGGAACCGTGATGGGCTCAAACACAGCTCGCTGTAGATGGATGGAGAGCCATAGGGTTCAGTTTCCACTGTATTTAGCAGATGTGGACTGGAGAGGTGGATATTCATCCTGTATTCCTTGGGCCCTTCAACCCACCCTTGTGTTTTATATTAAAAAGGACATGCACAGTTTAACAAACGAAGCACTTGAGACCAGGAATTGGTACTTTTGTGGCTGAGGTGCTTGGTTTATTTGGTCCCCCACAAACCATTGTTTTAGATGGACTACCTTTGATCATTAATGAGGAGGTTGATGATGAGGGTGTTGGTGGTGGAGATTGCATGTGCTGGGTCAAACTATCATATTTTGATAAATAGCTTGCATGAACTTGCTGCAAATGATGTAACATGGAGGAGGTGTCTAGGTGGTTAACGTCCCTAACTCTATGAACTATGGCCTCACAAATGGTACAGATGCCTTCACAAATGTCAGGAGTTGGGTAAAAATAATTCCACAGAAAAGAGGTGGGTTTTTTGGTCTTATGCCTAGGCATGACGGTGGCCTTATTGTTACCATAAACAAGAACGGCTGCCATTGGTGGCTGACTAACTTTATCACAAACAACATCCTCATCATTAACATCCTCATCAGCGTCAGATAGCACAGACATATTCCTCTCATCCTGTTGCGCTTCTTCCACACTAGCATCCTCAATTTCTATGTCACCATCTTTACTTGTACTGCTCATCCCACATTTGAAGAGTGTGCATAGCTAACATGGACAAACCCTAGACTCTCCTCAAGGATTTGTGAACACACAGTTTGTTCTTCAGCCTTAGTGGTGTCCTTTCTTATTGGGCACTGATTTGTCTGTTTTAAAGGTGAAACCTCGGCTAGATGTATTGCATTATCATCATATAAGGTTAGAGAAGAAGATGACTGGCTGTGTTTGGCCCCGGCTTCCGCAATAGGCATTCTATTAGTGCATGAAACAGCAGTAGAAGAATGCCAAGCAGGACCACCAAAGGCCTGAGCCTTTCCTTGCCACTGCGTGTGGTGTGTGGTATGCTGGTATTTTTGCATTTTCTGTCACTAAGCATTCTTTTTGTTTTTTATGGACGATGTTTTCTTTAACATTGTGAAATATTTAGGTGCCTGTCCCCTGGACCACCTTTAGTAGGCATTGAAGTGACTTGTCAGTCACGCAGTCTAATGTGTGTGTGTGTGTGTGTGTGTGTGTGTGTGTGTGTGTGTGTGTGTGTGCTGAAAAGTCTTTTGACAGAGTAGCTTAAACTCTTACAATTGGCAACAGACGTGTGATCCCCTGAGTTGGCACAGGGGTATATTAAAGCCTGCCCATCTCTGAGCAGTGGGAACCCCTCCACATCCTACCTCTCCGGTAAGCAGGTACACTCTCCGACGTGGCGCCACCTTCCCAGTGATATATGGGAAGATGGCACTTATGCATAAAACAGCGAAGTCTCTGGCAAAGTGCCACTTTCACTGTGCAACGCCACCTGCCATCTCCAGTCCAATAGTTAATGTTTGGAATAGAGATGTGCGGTTTGGTTTTCCTGAAATGCAAACACACCCGAACTTAAGGGTTCTGAGTCAAAGCGAGTCCCAGTTCGCAATCACTTTGGGGTTCCTGGGGGAACCAAGTCCCGGCTCGGGTATGTGGTGAGCTCAGAACTCTGATTTAAAAAGTGGACTTAGGTTTTGATTACAGGTCTCTAAACTACAGGATTTTAAATGTTTTTATAGATTTTTATTGATATTTTTTCATCAATATTTTATTAGTTTTTAAAGTAACCCAAAACCAAAGCAAAAACCAAACTAGAACCAAACCAGAACTCGGGGTCCGTACACCTCTCTAGTTTGGAATCATCTCCAGAGTGTCCAAGAAGCCGTTCTAGGAAAACGGCAATCAGGAGGGACTGAATGACTACAAATAAGTGGGTAGCTGCACAACCTGGTATAACTGAGACAAATCCTTTTAAAATCACCCAAAGCACCAAGTGTTCCAGTACATTCTTTATCTACTTCATGCTATATTAATTATTATGTTTACTTATTAAATAAAGCCTTTGAAAAATGGCTGACGGACTGTAACCGGTATTGTGTGACGCGGACTCTACAGTCAGTCACCTGGATGTGATGTCTTCCTGGTATCGCAGGTGACAATCTCCCTAAGTCTGACACAAGTCACAAATCTGAATACATTAAAGATCATTTGCAAAGTTTCCTGACTTGCGTGCAGTCGCTGCATAGCAGCACATCCAGTCCCTTTGATGCGGGGATTATACAGCTCACTGCGGGCAGCTGCTGATTGATGGTGTGCGGCTGCTCACTAACAGATATGAAGCAGAAGTTTGTCAGTATTTAAATCGGTTTCATGAAATGTTTTCTGACTTTAATATTTTCTACGGACATTTAGGCAGACATGCCACTCTGCGCGAGTCAGACGCTGATCCGCTCCTGGTCTCTACGCATATCATTAGCTGCTAGTGAGTGTGTTTAGACAAATGAAGGAAGACTTAATGTGCACCCAGGATAAAAGCGCTTCCACTTCCTTTACTCCTGAATTTTACCCATACCTGCTGTCAATGAAGAGCTGTGTTGTAACGCCACTTTATTGTCTTACATACAGATGTGTCTCCTATGTCCTTGCTGCAGCCACGTTAAACAGCGTTTTTGTTACGCCATGCCGTGGCGTGATTCGGTAATCCTAATCATCATTATGTGCGACTCTTTCCGTTAACCAGGAACAGAGTACGGGGTAGGCAGAAACCAGAGGCAGAGTACACAGGTAAAGCACTGGAAGCACTGAGGCTCAAACTATGGAGTATGGTATTGTCGAAGTCGAAATATTACACAAATACACCACATGCAAACCCCAAACAGAGTGGCCTCTGTGCGTGCGCGTGGTCTCCGTGCGTGCGCATACACGCACGCTATGTACACTGGCTCACGAGCCTTGCTTATTGGCGCCTGGTATGAGTATATACGGTAGCATACCAGGGACATGCGGTGAGCTAAATGGCTCAGGAGGCACTGGCTAGCACCAGAGCTAGATTTACATGCAATACATGAGCCAAAAGGTACATCTAGGCATTATACACAGGTGCAGCGGTATATACTTTTGCAAACTGTTAAGCTACTGTACTCAGGATAGTCGGCGGGAAACCAGTGGCAAACACCTGCAAACACACCTGGACCAAGGATCGTCCATTGATTCATGCCAGCCTATGACCCCTCATGTACTGTAAATGACCTGCCCCTTGACCTATGGAAGAAGAGCTTACATTTCCCATTGTACTGTATTTGGACCCATTGTATAAAAGAGAGGTCTCCTGACCAGGTTCAGTCCCTATTCTCTGAGGTCATCTTGCCAAGACTGACTGAGGCCTGGATCCAGGAGCGCTTGCGTTTAAATATATGTATTATTGGTTGTAGCCCTTCTCTGTATATTGTTGTATCTTTATCTGTATCTTTTGAGTAAATACTGTTGATGCGTTGGACCACAACATAACATTTAACTACTGGTGTCGCATTCCATTCTTGTTTGGGGAATAAGGTGTATTCAGCCACACGCGTCGCTGCATTGTGCGCACAGCGTGTCGGCGTGTATACGCAACATGCATACATATCTTAGCGGTTATTTGCTTGTGTTTAAGCGGATCGTTGCTGAGTGATGGATTTAACGAAGAATCCATTCGCACAGCTGATCGCAAGGAGATTGACAGGAAGAGGGCGTTTGTGGGTGGAAACTGACCATATTCTGGGAGTGGTAGGGAAAACGCAGGCGTGTAAAAGCATTTTCAGGGCGGGTGTCTGACGTCAATTCCGGCCCTGGACAGGCTGAAGTGATCGCAGCGGCTTAGTCAGTTCTGAGCAACTCAGAAACTGCACAACATTTTTTTGTACCGCTCCGCTGCAAAAGCGTTTGCACACTTGCAAAGTGAAAATACACTCCCCTATGGGTGGTGAGTATCTGATCACAGCGCTGCAAAAACTAGCTAGCGAGCGATCAACTCGGAATGACCCCCTATGTCTCTGACGATATGTGCTTCTGCGTGTCATCAGTGACATCACCCGCGCAAGCATAACCGATGGGCGATATCGCCAGCGAAAGCCATGCTGTCAAATGTAGCATCCTCCCCCCCCCCCTGTGTATGCACTTGCCGATACCTGCTCCACCACCGGGTCCTGACTCTAAAGAGATCGGCGAGTACACGCATCGTCCTGTATGTACCCGGCACAACTCACTGGTTTCTTGTTCTACTCATCTGCTCATGAACTTTGGGGGTCATTCCGAGTTGATCGTAGCTGTGCTAAATTTACCACAGGTACGATAACCTTCCCAGACATGCGGGGGGACGCACAGCACAGGGGGTTAGTCCACCCCGCATGTCAGTCCCCCCCGCCCCCCGCAGAAGTGTAAAGGTATCCCACAGCGGCGATGCCTTTGCACTTCAAGAGTAGCTCCCGGCCAGTGCAGCTTTAGCGTGCTGGCTGGGAGCTACTCGTCGCTCCCCGGCCAGCAGCGGCTGCGTGTGACGTCATGCAGCCGCTGCGGCCCACCCCCCGTTCGGTCCGGCCACGCCTGCATTGGCCGGACTGCACCCACGAAATGGCGGGAAAACGCAGCCGTTCTGCCTCCCGCCCAGCGATCCCCTCCCGCCCAGCGATCGTCTCTGCCTGTCAATCAGGCAGGGGCGATCGCATCCCTGCCACGGCCTTTGGTCGTCTGGCATGCAACGGCGCATGCGCAGTAGGGACCCGTTCGCTCTGCTGCGTTAAAATGCAGTGAGCGAATGGGTCAGAATGACCCCCTTTGTTAGGCGCTGCACTGAAGGATTTTAATAATAATATTAATTCTAATCTAAAAATATTCAGGTACACACTTATACTACAATAGACAACATCTGTGACTGAGTGCAAACAAAACAAACCATGTATAATAATAAAAAAACATTGTTATAATATTTACTACTACATGGGTTACTTCAATAAAAAACATCTAGAAAGTCTAGTAAAGTATCAAAATGCAAAATGAAAGAACAGCAAATGCAAGAGGAAGGTTAGTACAAATCGCAAGTAAATACAAGGAGGATAAAAAAAATTAAAAGTCAACGTTTCAGCTTAGAAACAAACAACACTTTCCATTTTAATTGCACAAGATCTGTGAGAGTTAGTTTGTGTGTACGAGATCCGCTAAGGTCTTTCTGAACTGTTGGTGATGGGTTTTTTTGCCTTTAATTATAGTGTTTTAAAACAAGCTTTCAGTTAATATTGGAAGAGGAAGAGAGGTAACAACATACTATTTATAAATCTACAGCCACCTATTATTCGGGACACATAATCAGCTGTTGAACTAAGCCAAAAACGTGTTTGCGTGAATTATGTCTGTAAGTGTGCAAGTGTGTAAATAGACTGTAAGCGGTGGAATATAAGACTTAATCGCAGAGTAGGGATAATGAAATGTTGCACATCCACAGGAAATTCTAAGAATGTGAGGGTTTTATTTGCAGTACCTGTGCCAACAAACTAAACACTGGGAAAATAGTATTTTGCATTGTAAAATCGTTTAAAGTCGCTGTCCCACAATTCCTTGTTTTTCTCATGCTTACAGTGTGATGGCGTCTTTAGAAATAGTTTATTTCGCAATAAAAAAAAACCTAGCGGCCAAGCAGCTACTGACCGGTTTTCTGTTCTGCTGTGGATTACCTCTGGACGTGAGCCGTACCCAATGAAATCGTGGGCTCCTTCGGCACCAGAAAGCATAGAAAGTTCCGTGTCCCAGGCAACAGGAAATATCACCTCCCAATTTAATTTCCCACTGATTCATCAATTAGCCAGCCCCAAAGAGCAAACACCGCCCACTAAATCAGGGAAATTTATGTAATGGGATTCCAGGATTGGTGGGTGAGGGCAGATAAGATAAGAGTGATTGCTTGAAAATTAATTAGTTTAATGATACCTTTTTGAATAAACGGTAGTGTCATACTGTATCTCCAAACTGGTGATATTATACAGCCAAATGAGGCAACTATTAACCATTTTAGGCAGAGGCGGAGCTAGCACCATTGCACATATGGCGCCTCAGGGTGAGGAAGGACCTGCAACAACCATCTACCCATCAACAATGGTAGGTCCACCACTACTGGCTCCCTCAGACATCTAAGAGAAAGCACAGTGGAGCCCAGCCTTTCCTGCAGTCCAGTATCCTTATAGTTGGGTGAGCCCAGTTTTCTCTTCACACAGCAAATGCCACCTTTGAGCTTTTATTCACATATTGATGAAAACAGTGCACCCAGCTTCAGATAGCTTTAATCTCCGAGCTGGTGAGCAAAGTCATTATGTCAGGCAGGGTTGTTTAGTTTTGTTCCCCTGAGATAAGATACAGGTCTATACATTGGACAGTGAAAAGAAAGAGTTCTGCCTGCTGCAATAATAATAATAATAATAATAATAATAATAATAATAAATTTTATTTATATAGCGCTCTTTCTCCAACAGGACTCAAGGCGCTTTACAGACATCAAAAACAATGCACATGATACAGAGGATTTGAGTAATACAACAATAGATAAGCAACACAGAAATAAAAGAAAAACCTTAAGCCCACAGAAAGCATAACGCAGGATTGGTGCAAGTATTTTGGGTAATAACTTCCAAGGGTTGTGTATTCCACCCTTATAGGTACCAAGTGCAGCAGCCATCTTGGGCGCTTGGCGTAGGATTACCCAGGGTGGAATAGTCTACCCCTAGAAGAGATGACACAAAATGGGGGTGATTTCAGAGTCCTACAGTTTAGAGTAGGGTTCCAACAAAACCACAAAGTCCATGTATTTTTCATCCCATCCACAAGTGTACCATATGGGGCAGCCATGTTGGGCGCACTTTGAAGGTTACACTGTGGGAGGTGAGCCATACAAGGCCAAGTTCATATATGGGAAACTGATGCTTATGTAGTAGTATGATGTACCCTGCATGTAGGGCGCAATGGAAAGGTGTGCAATCAGTGGAGGTACACATTACAGGAAAAACACATGGTGGGGTGGAAGCGAGCAATGAAGAGGAAAGAAAAAAGAAAAAAAAAACACAATAGCAGGTAACTAGTGGCAGAAGTAGGAGTGGGATAACATTTTGATCAGATCAAATAAACAATCAAATAAACAATAAATCAGAGACAGATTAAACCTTAGAGGCCTGGCTTACACAAACACAAACCCATTTTTATGCTTGAGGTTTTTGTTTGATTGTGTACAAAGGGGCCCCTCTGGGGACCTAAGCAGTCTATTTACTAAGCCTTGTAGAGAGATAACGTTGGTGGCAATAAATGACCAACCAATCAGCTCTTAATTGGCACGTTGCAGGCAGAAAAATGACGGGAGCTGGTTAGTTGGTACTTTATCTCCGTCCACTTTATCTCTTTCCAAGGTTTAGTACATAGACCCCTTAGTCAGGCTCTGCTGCAAGTGTAACACCCCGGGGTTGGCGAGTATGTTTAAGTGGTTGGAAGAGGTATCACAGGTGTTGGGTAGCTATGTGACAGACCTTTTCCTTGAAATGTTCTTCTCCGTACCTTGTTTGTAGTACCTTGCTCAGAGAGGTAGGATAGATTTGTACGAAACAGGAGCGAGACAGCAGTTCCATCAGGATGTCTTTTTATTGATCAGCAATGAACTCTGGATTAAGGAGGATGATTCGTTGTTTGGCAAAAATAAGATAATCACAAGAATGACATGGCATCAAAGAAGATTGGTAAATCACAGTCATTAAAAAAAGGATGACGAAACACACAAAGCATGAAATGTAGAGCATCCTCATTTCCAAAAGCTGCAGGAGGGTGTGTTGAAGACCCTAATCAATCAAACTCATCTATATAGGTGGTTACTCCCTAATTATATGAAAACCAACACCTAACATTCTAATAGGACTTGGACACTGTGACCAGGAAAAAGAAGATTTGTGGTTCTCCATTGGAATTACAGACGTGTTGGAATCTACTGTATAACTGCTATTCTTGGTGTTGCAGATTCCTTCTTGACGTTAATAACCTCTTTAAAGCCCCAACAATCTGGAAGCATCGTAAAATCATCCTCATATATCATGTATTTGCTGTGGAACGCATATGGTTTGGTTTTCTCTAAGGTGTCTAATCCCCCGGTGACTCTTCAAAATCCAGCAGTGACATATATTATCTTTATTAGGTTATATCATATGGTAGCCTCAACCCTGAAGACTAATAACATCCTTTGATCCTCAATGTCTTCTTCTCAATCTGTTGTTTAATCTTCAGGGGGCAGCGATACCAGGAGCCTTCTCTGACCTGTCTGGGGAGCTTATCTCCATTCCATTGCAAGTGATAAGGATCTTATTCATTCCTTGGGTTCAAAAGATCATCAGAAAATCCATATGGAGATAGGAATTAGACAGATCGTTGCCCAAATTACAGAGAACTTGGACCAAATTACAATTTTTCATGTTTAACACATGAACAATATTGCGGTATTACCTTTTGTAAAAAATATCGGGTGAGTTCACTATGAAACGCCAGAGGTTTCACACTTTGCAAATATTTTTATTGGAAATTTCTTGAACATGAAACATCTCATTAGGACAAATCACCAGGAGACCATAATATATGTTGAAGGTGTAAATATAAAGGAAGAGAGTAAACTACATTTATCAGTTGTGCTCCCTTGGAAACGTTTTTTTCCATGCTTTAAATATTTACTGACAACTAGAATTTATACTGACATCATACATTATATAAACATTGCTGTACAAGGGATGTGCAGTAATATGTTGAAGACTCGGGGCTCACTTACAGTATTTAAGGGGTTCAGAAATCCGTAATAAGCTTTAAACTCAGTTGGGGTACATGTCAAGGAGGGGGCTTGTTATGTCACTGTGTCTAATTGTTACTGTGCTGTATCCTGTTCCTTGCTGAAAGGGAAATCTGCAGACGATGACCATTTGCGTAGATGGATTAATGACAGAGATATAAGCAAATCATCTTCAACCGATAAACAAAAAGTTCTATAATATCATTATGCCTAAAGAGTCCAAGGGGTCTATTCATCATGCGCAAAAAAGCCCTAAAGGTTCCATTTACGCAGCATAGCTTTTCTCAGCTAACTAATGCAATTCTCAGACGGTGTTAGCTATACCCTGCAAAGTGGACCAGCAAAACTGGAGAGCACATATCGTGCAATGTGTAGGCACCAACGATTAACGATGCGTGGCACCACGCTCGTTAATCGTTGGTGCCCCATCACTTATGCATGCAGGCCAATATGGACAATCTCGTCCATATTTGCATGCACTGCTATGGAGCCGGGTGATGGGGGGAGTGAAAAAACTTCACTCCCCCCGTCACCTCACCCGACCCCGCCGCCGGGTTGCCCGTCGGTCGTATCAGCCGTCGGGCAGCTTGGCGGCGGATTGCCGAATGTGTAGGGCCCTTAACTCGTACTTTCAGGGAAGGGGGAGGGGGGTTGTTTTTGTAAGATTTGTTAAAAACGTTTATCAAACTGAATTTGCTCGGGTCGGTTTGATACTTCTCCCTTTCAATTAGCTGAAATTTACCAAGGTTTCCTTTTGCTGGCAAGCAATCACACGTGTTTTCCCACGCTGGGTGCTTCTGATTGGCTGTCAGAGAAGGGGAATGTTTGCTTTTACAATTTGGCATCAGTGAGAGCTAGGATGGGCAACATTTTGGGGCGATCGTTGATCCTATATTTTGCTGACCCGCAGCAAGCAGAATTTCTAACTCATACTCACCTCCATTTGAACTTTCCTCTTCGGGAGAAGCACGGAGAGAGCATGCAGGAAGGTGGAGTTGGGGGAGGGTCCAGACTAGGCATATCATTTCATATTACAGTAGAATTGCGTCACTAGGATCTATCCACTCCTCACCGGCAGCTGTGGATTGATCTCCCCACTCTGCCCACTTCACTAGGAAGTGGGCGGGCTGCGGAAGAGGTGCCCACTCTTCCTGGGGGATGCGGAAGAGGTGTCCGCTCTTCCAGGGGGATGGGGAAGAGGTGCCCACTCTTGCAGGGGGTGCGGGGTACTACCCGAAAAATCAGGTGTCTCCCGCAGGATCCGGGAGAGTAGTCAGGTAAAAAGAACCAACGCAGAGTCTCGATTCAGCGCGTGCTAAAAAAGTTTGAAAATATTCACACACTCCCACAGTTATGCTTTGGGAATGTATTAAAAAAGATATGTTGTACTGAGAAATATTCTGCAGCATTTGTGTAACGTGAAGCTCCTGAGTATAGGACATTACTATAGTAGGGAACTAATTCACAGCGCTCCGTTTGGCTTTGTCACCCTGACTGAGGCTTTGTTAGATCAACACACGCTGAGCTGATAAATGTTAATGTCCTTTTCTAGGCCGCGCTGCAGCGCCGTGCTGTATTCTCTGCACAGAATCAGGGTCTGACCTGTCACATTCTACATTCCATGCTGACCTTATTGTATAATAATACTGTGTGTTTACACTGAGAGGCTGCTTCAGCTTGTTCTGTTTTACTTTTAATATGGTAAAGTGCGAAATCACAGCTGCAGACGGAACTCCTGACCTGTAGTACAATCCCGGGCAACGGTTTTCCCTGCTATAGCGGAATCTTAGCAAATGGGCGCTTTGTACAGCATGGGGCCACATAAACCATTGCACAGGTAACAGTACAAATTGCTATAACCCATAGCAGCTAATCAGAGACTGTCGCTTTTCTAGTTTGGTTCAGAAAATGAGTAAAAAAACATGTGTCTTGTTGCTACGGGTTACAGCAACTTTCTATTTTTGTGCAAATAGAAGTTCCCTGATGTTTTAATAGATTCTGGAGCAATAGTAAATCCAGAGGAAATATGGGCTACTTACTGTAAATACCAGTGATGTGCGGTGAGCTCAGTGGCTGGGGAGGCACTGGCAGCTAACCCCCCCCCCCTCATCCCTCGTAGAGGGGGGGGGGGGGGAAGCGTAGCCCCCCCCCCCATACTTCCCTAAAACCAGCACCAAGCAGAACCAGCCAGGGGGGGGGGGGGGGGGGGATAATGCCATAGCAGGGGAGACACTGAGTGTGGGGTCCCCCTGCCATAACATTAATCAGGCCCCCCCAAGCCAGTCAGCCCAGGGCTGGAATTCCTCGGAAAGTGGGGCCCAAAAAAAAAAATTGAGTCCCCCCTCCCGAGTAACAACCATAGCCCAGTACTATGCCCCGCACCCCTGGTAGCGGTGGGTGCGGGGTTCATCCTATGATAATATTGTTCTTTACAGGCGGTCTACAGGTCCCAGCAAGCCTGCCCCAGCATGCCAGCACTTGGAGAACCACAAGTGCTAGCATGCCCGGACATAAAGGGCCCGCTGGCATGTGTAGTCCGCCTGTAAAGAAAATATTAAAATAAAACACCACACATTTAAAAAAAAAGTTTTTAGTCAGGGTCTTCTCCTGGGGGCGGCGGCCTTTAAGCTCTTTTGCATGGCCGCTGCCTTCCAGGGCTTCCCGGCATCTTCACCTGGTGGGCGGCCGCCCTTCCAGGACTTCCACAGCGTCTTCTATCTTCAGGAGCTCTTCACTGCTCCTCCTCCGCCATTGGACTGACGCCGTTGCCTCGCGCTGACTTATATAAGTAAGCCGGAGGGGGCGGTGCGATGACGTGGCGAGCCGTGATTTTTGAAACTGGTACCGCTCTGCTGCCAAATTCTGCAGAATGGCAGGCAGAGATTTCGGATTTTGGCTTTGCACTTGATTTTCAATGGACTTTTACAGCCCGTAGCATGGCCCCGCCTCGTCCAACCCTTTCCCATTGGCAACGGGAGGCACCACTATTGGTGCCTCCCAAAGTCATTTTAACTGTATTAATGATTATATTAATATAAAGGAGATACTTATGTCACAGAATAAATATCTTCTTTGTATTATTTTAATAATTAATGACAGGGGAGGCACTGCCTCCCCTGACTGCATGTCCCTGGTACATACAGTGGATATCTCTGCCCCCCTATCTCCATATATCTATTGCTCTCTCCCACTATTTACTCTATGCTTCCTCTTTTGACGTCTGTTCTGTGGCTCCTGTATATAGGCAGAGCACAGCTAGTCCCCAGGGCAGGACTGTGTCACAGCCTTTCACTGCACACGCAGGGACAGACACCTTAGGAAATTATGACATGTATCTAGTGCCGCAGGGACAGCATAAACGTGCCTGACCTGGATGTGGAACAGCATAAACGTGCCTGACCTGGATGTGGAACAGCATAAACGTGCCTGACCTGGATGTAGGACAGCATAAACGTGCCTAACCTGGATGTGGAACAGCAGGGTGTGGAATCCAGTCCAGGTATTCCGTTTGATCAAGTCTGAGCAACAGCAAGCATGACTGCAGATACAGTACCTGCCACCTTGCTGTTAAAATGGTTTTAGACACAAGAGACAGGGCTCCTGATGGTGAACTAGTCGCCCAGGTGATAGGCCAAGGGCATGTGACTTGCTGGTAACTGCTTGTATTCAGTTTTGAATTGCCTACCTGTGGAAAAGTTGTGGAAAATAAACCTGCTGCGTGGAACTTTTACCCGGTGTATGTGATCTTTGTCACACTAGATGTAATAGTATTTTACTTTATAAATGTGACTTTAGTATTAATTAATAACAATATGCTTATGAAACTACAGTAAAGAACTAAGGTGGTCATTCCGAGTTGTTCGCTCGCTAGCAGTTTTTAGCAGTCGTGCAAACGCTAAGCCGCCGCCCTCTGGGAGTGTA
Source organism: Pseudophryne corroboree (assembly GCF_028390025.1). NCBI lineage: Eukaryota > Metazoa > Chordata > Amphibia > Anura > Myobatrachidae > Pseudophryne > Pseudophryne corroboree. Next base: position 167,673,552 of record NC_086455.1, on the reverse strand, counting down.
TTTTAGCTTAGCAGAAGTGCGAACGAAAGGATCGCAGAGCGGCTACAAAAAAAAAAAATGTGCAGGTTCAGAGTAGCTCCAGACCTACTCCTAGCTTGCGATCACTTCAGACTGTTTAGTTCCGGATTTGACGTCACAAACACGCCCTGCGTTCGGCCAGCCAAACCTGCGTTTTTCCTGGCACGCCTGCATTTTTTCGAGCACTCCCTGAAAACGATCAGTTGACACCCAGAAACGCCCTCTTCCTGTCAATCACTCTGCGGCTGCCATTGCGGCTGAAAAGCTTCGCTAGACCTTGTGTAAAAATACTTCGGCCGTTGTGAAAGTACATCGCGCGTGCGCACTGTGGTGCATACGCATGCGCAGAAGTGTCGCTTTTTTGCATCATCGCTGCGCAGCGAACATTTTTATCTAGCGATCAACTTGGAATGACCCCCTATATTGTGTATGACCAGTGTACTGTAACTTCTGCATTTACTTTTAACACGGTCACCTCTCCTGGTATAAACTGGCGCATATCCTAAGCTTCTATCCTGGCATAAAACGGGAGCATACGCTTCCCTTGCAGAGCTTATTGCATCAAACAATGCAAAGTTTGTTAATAATTACCTAATTGAATTGGATTCATTGACCGATCGGAATGGTTTGGGATTAACATGGTCAATTTCTGTTACAAAACAGGATATTACAACGAACAGCAACTGTGCCGCGGCATATTAACAGATGAGGGGTTCGTGCGCAGGGTTTTGTGTGTGGCCTCTCATCTCCAGAACAATGGCATTAGCGCATGCACAGACGAAAGTAAGGATTCTGGGACAGTGCCGGAGTCTGACTCCTCCTTATTATCGTCTATGCATGCACCATATTTCCAATAAGTTCCTCACAGACAGAGCCGGCCATAGGCATAGGCAAACTAGGCAATTGCCTAGGGCATTTGATATGCCTAGGGGCATCAGCAGCTTCTGCTGATTAAAATGATATGTGGCATGCCTATATTCTATGTAGCATTTCATATGCAGACACAGCCACAGTCTCACACAGTATATTGGCATGCTGCATATCATTTTAATCAGCAGAAGCTGCTTGTGTATCCTAGCCACATAGCAATGCAAATAAGATGCATTTTCATTAAAAAAAGGTGCCCAATGTTAGCATTGAGGCAATATTTATGAGGACACATCTGTATCCAAGCAGAGGCAGAGGTCACAGTGTTAGTGGAAGTGTGAGTGCTGTGTGCATGTGAGTGGGTTGGTTGTGCAGTAGTGTTCAGAATATGTGTAAGGAGCATTATGTGTGTCATGTAAAAATGCATTAATAATGTGCAACATATGTGTAAGGGGCACTATGTGTGTCATTATGTGTATAAGGGAATTAATAATGTGCGGCATATGTGTAACAGGGTACTACTGTATGTGTGTCATGTGTATAGGGGCACTAATAATGTGCAGCAAATGTGTAGGGGGCACTATGTGTGTCATGTGTATAAGGGCATTAATAATGTGCGGCATATGTGTAAAAGGGCATTAATAAAGGTTGGCATAATGTGTAAGACGCATTATGTTTATAAGGACATTAATAATGTATGTCATATGTGTAAGGGGCATTACTGTGTGGAATGTGTGTAAATGCATTACTAATGTGCGGCATTATGTGTATAAGGTGCTCTTCTATGTGGCGTTGCGTATAGAAAGGGCACTACTGTGTCGTCTAATGTGAATAAAGAGCAATAAGGTGTGGTGTAATGTGAATAAGGAGCAATACAGTGTGATGTAATGTGAATAAGGGGCTCTACTGTGAGGAGTAACGTTTATAAGGTAAAGTGATACTACTGTGGGATGCAATATGAATTATGGACACTATCGCATGATCGTATGTGAATAAAGTTGCAGTACTGTGTGGCGTAATTGGAATTGGGGTTATTGTGTGGCCATGCCCCTTGCCAGCAAAAACACACCCCTTTTTGGGCTGTGCGCCAAATGTGCGAACTTTTCCTATTTAAGCTATAGGGGGTACAAGGTCAGAGGCGGAACCAGCGGTGGTGCTAGGGGGCACCAGCCAAAATCTTGCCTAGGGCATCATATTGGTTAGGGCCGGCTCTGCTCACAGATATTGCACCACCTATCGCCAGAAAAATGTGACCCAGCTTCAGCGTATTGGACCTTCTCAGGGCTGCAGGCAGCGGTGTACCCAGCTGTGAGATGAGGTGGAGCAAGCGTGCAAGAATAGGCACCGGTCTGCAATAGGTATTACCCACTTACCCCCTAGAAATTATAATCTGACCCCCCCCCCCCACACACACACCTCCCACCCTGTATGTCAAATATTGACCCCCCAATCTGTATTGTGCTCCCCATCTGTATATTATGAATCTTGCTCCCCCTTCACATTACTGATCTGAATTATGTTGTTCTATCCCCCCCAACCCCACCCGCCTCCCATCCCCACTCTGACTTTTTCTCACAGCGTCTGCACCATGGGGGTTATTTTGAGTTGATCGCTCGCTAGCAGTTTTTAGCAGCCGTGCAAACGCTATGCCGCCTCCCACTGGGAGTGTATTTTAGCTTAGCAGAAGTGCGTACGGTTGTATCGCAGAGCGCCTGCAAAAATTTTTTGTGTAGTTTCAGGGTAGCTCAAAACCTACTCAGTGCTTGCCATCACTTTGGACTGTTCAGTTCCGGATTTGATGTCACAAATCCGCCCAGCGTTCGCCCAGCCACGCCTGCATTTTTCCTGGCACGCCTGCGTTTTCACACACACTCCCTGAAAACGGTCAGTTGCCACCCAGAAACGCCCACTTCATGTCAATCACTCTGCGGCCAGCAGTGCGACTGAAATGCATCGCTAGACCCTGTGCAAAACTGCATCGTTCGTTGTGCCCGTACATTGCGGGTGCCCATTGCGCTGCATACGCATGCGCAGAACTGCCATATTTTAGCCTGATCGCTGTGCTGCGATCAACTCGGAATGACTACCCATGAACGGAATAGGTGGAGATTTTCAGCATCGGAAGCCGTCATCTGCACCACCCCTAGCTGCATCGCTGGATCTACTTTTATCATCACAAAACATTTTTGGTTGGCTGAAATACAGTGGACGAGGCTCTAATTAATATTTTTTTACCGTCAGATTGGCCTAATGTAAATAAATATTAAGTAACAATCTATACAATATTAATGGTATCGGATTTTACAGCAACGGGACGATGGTGATGATACTGTAAATGTGCTCGCAGATCTCAGAATCCAGTGCAATTGCCGTTGTTTCTCTTCTCTATATTCCCATTATTCCCACCAGAACTCTCCTGCCAGTCTTCTCTCCATACAATAGACAAGCGTTAAAGCCTAGGGGCAAGGAGGTAGGTGTGACCCCTGGGTATGATGTCACCACAGTGCGGTCAGGGCGGGAAAAGAGTAAAGACTAAACAATATGGCTGTGTACAGGCAAGGAATTAACCCCTGGAGATTGCTCAGATCCTGCGGAGAAGGACGGCATAATACATTTCCCATATGGTAGACATTAAAAGCAAAGACGATGTTAGATTTTCTGCCCGTTTAAAAGCAATAGGTCGTTTTCTGGGGATTGCTAAACATCTTGTAAATGGCACCACAAACGGGGATGATGTTGCAGGAAGAGTCCTCAATACGGATTGCCCCCACCTGCGTTCAGTCTCCCCCAATATGATTTCAAAAAGATTATTGCTGGTGAGTATCTGGCAAGTTCTCAAACCATTCAGCAAAAATTGTCTTTGGTCAATAAATACCAGAGCCCCACGGCAGAAGATTTATGGGAAGAGGTATCCAAACAGTGTCATAAATTGAGGCCTGGGCGCTTTCAGGTAGCACCGTTTGCAGTTATGCAAATTGTAATGTAACACAGACAGGAGTTGAGGGGAAGGTTCTCCTGATGCCCCCACATCTGAATATTCCAGATTATAGGCTGAAAATGATGTGGTAAGAGTTAACTGCTTACTTACACCCTATGGAAACGATTACCAACCTCAGGTCAAGGAGCGGTTCCTGCACAGAGTCTGATGGTAGATGTCTCTCGCAGATTTTGTCCATCTGTTAAAGAGAAGCCATGATTAAAATGAATAAACCTTTCTGCCTTTAAACAGAGCTGTTCTCCGCGGGCGCCAGTCTATGTTTTCCCTTGTAAGTTCCCAAGAACGCCAGTCCTCCATCTTGCGGCTTTTATTATCCACTCCCACCCCCTTAATTATTCTTTCTGCGGTGTCACAAGTCGACGGCAGCAGCAAAATAATGGGTGGGGACATCAATAATTAGCTCCTGCGCTGGAGATAATTACGGGGAACGTATAATAATAACATCTCCACATGGGCCATCGCAAAACAAGTGAATCCAGAAGATCACTTTTTAGTTTTATCACTTAAAGGTTTTTTTTTCTTTTTCCATTTCTCTTTTGGTATTTATTTAGATAAATATATATAAAAAAATATGATATCAAATTTTTGCTTCCTTTGTCGGAACTTGAAATTAAACATTTCACACAAAATTCCTCCTATTATTTATTCCGGCCAAACTTCTTTTTCAGCCCAAAAATTTAAATTGGGGAAAATTTAAAATTCAACACATTTGAATGTACACATACAATGCGGCATGGCAAAGGTACAGCAGGACGGGAAAATGGTTTTGCCGGCACTTGGCACCCCTGCGACCTGGCCATATACAAACATACACAACTTTGTGTATGCTGACAATTTGTTAACAACTCTCACACTTGTGCAGTCACTTAAGTGAGCGTTAGCGTTTGTTTCTGCTCTCTACCAAACTATTAATTACGTTTCAACAGTCTAGTAACAGTCTACAATGGGCAATATAGAAGTGCAATGGGGTCTATTTATTAAGGGTAAATACACGCGGAAGCAGGTTTAATATTTAGCGTTCCCTGAAATGTAAGGAATTACTAATGCAGGAGATATCACAGCAAAAACTGGGACACCGTCCTTGTGGGGTGTGGTACAGCTCATAGACAGTTAAACGAAAGACGGTCATTAGTCAGACACTATATGGTCGACAGCCACAACTCGCCACAACTTTACTAAAAGGTAATAGTTTGTGACATGGATAGTAAATGAGGCAAAAGTTGTAAAAAACACAGAAAAAAAACAAAAACATTTTTTTTGGTGTCTGACTTTTGACTGTCTGACGTTTGACCCTGTCGGACTTTTGACTGTCTGACGTTTGACCCTGTCTGACTTTTGACTGTCTGACTTTTGACTGTCGATCATATGGTGTCTACCTAATGACTGTCAATCTTTTAACTGTCTGTCTATAGTCACGAACCCGTCCTTGTGTAATTGGTTACTGTTTTTTTCATTGTTCCATTCAGTTCTGTACAGTAGACAACACAAGTGTGGTATGAAATGTCGACGGTCAGAATGCCGCCACTCCTCCCAATCCTAGTCTAATCCTCACCCAACCTCTAACCGCATTATAAAACCTACTGTAAGTGCATTCAACTCTAAACCTAATTTTAGCCTAACCTTAATCCAATTCCATATGTCGGCATTCTGTCGACATTCATAATATCACATTTCAGTGCCCACATTGTAAATTTTGACGTTACATGACATGTCAGCACTCAGACCCTGTCAACATTATGGTATCGACATCCGGAATGTTGACATGCTGACTACATCCCGGGCAACACAACATAAGCACAGTACCCCCAAAATATTGTTTCCCTTTAATTAAATGGATATCGTCTATACACAGTGATGACAAATTGATACTCCACTTGCATATACCCCAGGTACAAGAAGACTTCCCATGCCCACTTGAGTTCAGTTAGCGTGGTGTATTGCCCATACGGTTCTTCTAAACCCCTCGTATTGGCGGTCACTGGGACTGACTCATATAGATGTTACTTTACGTAGCTCCCTCATTGGTGATGAATTGTCTCCACGCGTTCTCTGACTGCAGGTATGTTATACGTCCCTGCAGGTGGGTAGAACCATCTGCAGATCTAAAAACACCATTTGAGCACTGCAACCAATGACGCAGCAACATGTGCACATCAAAAAACATTGGAGATTTACGGAAATATCGACTCAGGCTCCTATCAGTTGTCTATAATAATGCTATACATGACAGCTCTCCTGGCGGCCCGGATCACCACAGTGTACAGGTGGAGCAGACCTAAGTATGTGGAACCTCCTCACAGCTGTGTAGTTAAAACAGTGGTCAGGGAACAGGGGTAAATTACCCCAAATGGGGTAAAAATGAAATTCCTGGGGGTAATGGACGGTCGTGCTGCCGAGACACAGCCCCGTCCAGCACAGGCCAGCTCGTGATGTGACGTGCTGACGTCACACCACGCTCACTCCTGCCCGCCCTGCGCTGTGCTCCTGGCCGCCCTGTGATGTGTTCCTGGCCGCGGTGTGACGTGCTGACGTCACACCGCGCTCCCTCACGCCCGCCCGTCCTGCGCTGTCCTGTCCTCCCGCCCGCGGCCCGCCAACCCACACAGAGAACTTGAAGTGTGCTGTTGCTGACCGCCGACGGAGTTCCGCAGGATCAGACAGTGGCCGACATAACAGTGGGAAATTCCCACTGACATTACTGAGGGGAGGATATGACCATCTGTCTCCTAAAAGTCGTGTCCCCCCCCCCCCCCCCCCTCCCTTCCCCCCTCATCCATCTTTCTTACATTCATTCTGGTGTTTTGGGGAGAAAGTGTTAATTAACCCATTCATTGCCAAAAAAATAATTGACAAAAATAATAATAAAAATTAATAATAATAATTTTATTTATATATATATATATATATATATATATATATATACACAGTATCTCAAAAATTCCATATAAACAGTGATAACCAGTATATATGCACAATAATATATGATTTCCTTCCTTTCAAATCAAGGTGGTAACGTTGGCATATCTAAATATATTTTGGGGTAAAAGGTAAAAAAGTTCCCTGACCCCTGAGTTAAAGGGTTAAAGCTAAAAATAATTGTACGTTTATAAACCGTAAATTGCCCCCCGAATTTGGAATAGTTTTGCGCAGGAACACATCAGTGTATTATTGTCTAATACGTATTGTAGAGTGCTTTGCTAATCTTCTCTGTTTAATGCGTGTGAGTATCATGTTTTGATATTTCATACACTGAGACACAAGCATGGGTCTTATTCAGAAAATAAACAGAACCGCTAAAATGTCTATTTTCTGCAATTAAAATCCCTGCTGAGCGAATCTTCCATCTCCCCAGCTGTACTTACTGTATATTCTTTCAGAGACAATGGGAGAAATAAAGCAAGTCGGAAGAGGAGAATGGAAACAGGTAAATACTGCGCATTCCCACCCCAACTGAATTATACTTCTAGAGAATATTATTATTGCAATTTTCTTTAAAACAGAATTTCATATTGTGGAACGAGTGGGGCTCATAATTCTCTCTTTATTCCCACACAAAGCCAACGTGGTGTTCACTGCAAACGCACCAGAACAATATCGCTTAGGACCAAGTTTGCTTAATGGCTGAAATTATGAGAAAGCTCGCCAAAATGTTACGTGCTGTCTGGATGGAAAGGAAGAGCTCAATACACTGATTATTGACAACTATAAACTGAGCAATTCGCAAATAACAGTTTTAAAAAGTTGCAGACAAAAATATATAATTGTGCTGGATTGCACTGAACAGCAGACTCACCTCGCACTGGTTCAGGGTTCGTTCACATCTATGCATGAAGAACATTAAAAATGTATTGGGCGTTCTTGGGCCGTGACTAGGAGCTGTCTACTCTGCCGCATGGAGATTTGTTATAAGAGTTACAAGACCGTCAAGGGTGTGTCGGTGAAAGCGATTGCATACACAGTGGCTCGACCGCTCACCTAGGCGGCCATTCTCAGACAGAGATTGTGCGCCTGCCACAAATTTCAATGGTGCATCCGATGAAGGCGTCTAAAGATGCAACCAGTGGTATTTCTGCGTCTTTGGATGCTGAAAGTGGGTGTTGCAGTTCTTGTACAGTAGGGAAGGGCTTTGTAGGGGCATTTGCATAAAGCTGCAGACATGCGACCAGCAAAGGAGAGATGTACTAAGCAGTGATAAAAGTGGAGAAGTGAGCCAGTGAAGAAGTTGCCCATGGCAACCAATCAGCATTGACGTAACATTTATAATTTGCATACTATAAAAGTATACAGAGCAGCTGGTTGGTTGCCATGGGCAACTTCTCCACTGGCTCACTTCTCCACTTTTATCACTGCTTAGTACATGTCCCACACAGCCACCAACACCACTGTATCCGACCCAGAATTTCAGCCCCACAGAATTTTTTTTCTCAGGCATTAATCGATGCCCAACTTTTCTCACCTTCCAATGATATGAAAATGGACCATAAAACTACACCGGCGTTAATATATATATATATATATATATATACAGTATAAAAAAAGCATTGTTCATCTTCTTTCAAACTTCTCCTGCTGAGTATTGTATTTGCATACAGTGTCAGCGGTGAGGGAGATGTGAGTGACAGATATGAAGGTAACGATACCGGTATTTCTGCAATAAGCAGCATGATGTGTAGCTAGTTTTTGATGTACTTTACCTTTGAGGTTTTTATTTTGTGTATAACAGGGACACTGTTGTAAAAGTTGCATAATGTAAATTGATGTTTAAGCAAAACCTGTACAAGTTTGCGGCTGATAACGTTTTCATACAGGTAACAGTTGGGCCCAAAAAGTCTCACTTTACTTTTTTTACTGTCCTATTGTTACTGACGTTTTGTTTTTTTAATGTCGCCGCTGTCCCTCAGGCTCGGTGGCCGGTAACACCCTGGAACCTAGCCGTCCTTACAGAGACATAGCGGATTTCTAAACACATAGCGTACAGTTGAGAGTGCGGTAGATCTAGTGTAGTTCTATTTTTCAATGGATAGGAATTTCCATACTGCGTCGGCACACCGAGAAATCTGCTGCCGATGCTGGGGAGGGGGGGGGGGGGGCAGGTGCAACAATACGCAGTGATGGGGGGGTGACAATGGGCAACACAAGCTAGCAGCTGATTCATACTGTAGTAGTTGAGGACTTTCAGTTCCCTATTGGAGGGTGTGGCAAGACTTAAGAGGCGGTGTGGGCTGGGGGTGGGGTTTGGTGCCACAAAGGAGGCGGCAAGGAGGGTGTGGTCGCCATTATAGCGTCATTATGCTATACAATGCTGCGATTACAGGAATTGTGCAGTGTGGCGGCATGGCTATGATGATGCATGTCAGTGCAAATTGCATCATCGGCCACGGGCAGCTAGGTGACGGATTGTGGCTGGCTTCGGGAGACTTGCCCACTGTTCCGGGCGGGCAGGAGCTCCACTCAATTTTAAGAAGCCTACTGGACATTCCAAGAGTGCATGCAAGTATGACCCCCCCCCCAAAAACTCTCACCCCTCCCACTCACTATTACTGACTGCACCCTTTAAATAAAAACATCAAACATTAAATACACAAATACATTCCCATAGCAAAGTCTGGCCAGTGATCCAGTAATGACAGTTAAGTAGTGCACCGTGTTTATTATATAAATATATATATATATATATATATATATATATATATATAGTATGTGTGTATATATTTTTGTTTTCATATATAATTGTATTAAAAGTGTGTATCCATTGAAGTCAGACCGCCAGCCTCTAGCTGTAACCAAGTAATTAGGAGATTTCAATGTCTGCTCTGTACTGCAGCCAATTGATAACCTCTGTCCTTAATATCACGCTGAGAAAAAAAGTGCTGGAATTGTGTGAGGTTATTGATTAAATTAGATGTTAATTTACAGACCCAGCATATATCTCTGTCATGGAGCCCACGTCCTTGTAAACACTCCCGAAACGGCAGAACTAATACAAAGCTGAACCTGGATCTGCCATCTCCCAGGAATAAATAGCAGAGTAATTGAGTAAGATTCTACATACAGCCCCACACTGGCATGTGTCCCTTTTTAATGAGGCGACGTTCGGAAACGCATCTCGTGCAGAAGGTGGTAAATGGTGTTTGCTTTAGATTAATGCACAGAGATGAATTTCAGTTCAGCAGATAAATTAATATCAGGAAAAGGGGGTTTGAAATCTACATATTTTTTTTTATTTTCTGCTCATCGTATTTTCAAACTAACTTCAAAACAGAGCCATGCCTCTGGATAAGTAGGACAACTTCCCGCATGCAACCGAGATGAATCGCATTTTATTGTAAATGATCATTTAAAGTGACTGCTTGGAACGGCAGAAGGTGTATACACAGATCTATGAGAAAATGTTCATTATTGGCATATCACTGAAAATAAAACTGCATTCAATGCAAAACTGATTCATCTCGTAGGAATAAGCAGATTAACATATAGTTGACATCAGCCAAGGATTTCTGTTGGCCTCTCTGTGCTACCCATTTGGGTGGTTGGAACTACCCATCTAATAAGACCAGGGCCGGTTCAGGGGCTTTTTGTGCCCCGGGCGGCAATAGGGGGCGTGGCTTCGTACAGGGGGCGTGGTCATTTATGCCCCCTGTACAGTAGTAGCGCTCTGAAATGATGTGCGGTGCGCGATGACGTCATCGCGCACCGCAAAGCAAAGGTCCTCTCCACGAAGGGAAACTGGACGCGTAGCGTCTAGTTCCCTTCGTGGAGAGGACCTTTGCTGTGCGGTGCGCGATGACGTCATCGCGCACCGCACAGTAAAGGTCCTCTCCACGAAGGGAAACTAGACGCGTAGCGTCTAGTTTCCGTTCACAGCGGGCAGCGGGGGGCGCAGCAGCGGATCTTGCCCTGGTGCGGCGCCCTCCGGAAGGCGGGCGTCATCGCGCACCGCACAGTAAAGGTCCTCTCCACGAAGGGAAACTAGACGCGTAGCGTCTAGTTTCCGTTCACAGCGGGCAGCGGCAGTGGGGGGCACAGCAGCAGCGGATCTTGCCCTGGTGCGGCGCCCTCCGGAAGGCGGCGCCCCGGGCAAAAGTCCTGCTTGCTCGTGGCAAGATCCGCTACTGAATAAGACCTAGGTTTGGAAACACCCTTCTCAGTACCACAGCATAAGGCTGCAACCTTGATCCCATTTTCCCATTGCTTAACTGTTACTGACCTCTGCTTAACTGTTACTGACCTCTGTTTAACTGCTACTGACCTCTGCTTAACTGTTACTGACCTCTGTTTAACTGCTACTGACCTCTGCTTAACTGCTACTGACCTCTGCTTAACTGCTACTGACCTCTGTTTAACTGTTACTGACCTCTGCTTAACTATTACTGACCTCGGCTTAACCTTTACTGACCTCGGCTTAACTGCTACTGACCTCGGCTAAACTGCTACTCAACTCTGTTTAACTGTTACTGGCCTCTGCTTAACTGCTACTGACCTCTGCTTAACTGTTAATGGCCTCTGTTTAACTGCTACTGACCTCTGTTTAACTGTTACTGACCTCTGCTTAACTATTACTGACCTCGGCTTAACCTTTACTGACCTCGGCTTAACTGCTACTGACCTCGGCTAAACTGCTACTGACCTCTATTTAACTGTTACTGGCCTCTGCTTAACTGTTACTGACCTCTGCTTAACTGCTACTGACCTCTGCTTAACTGCTACTGACCTCAGCTTAACTGCTACTGAACTCTGTTTAACTGTTACTGGCCTCTGTTTAACTGCTACTGACCTCTGTTTAACTGTTACTGACTTCGGCTTAACCTTTACTGACCTCAGCTTAACTGCTACTGACCTCGGCTAAACTGCTACTGAACTCTGTTTAACTGTTACTGGCCTCTGCTTAACTGTTACTGACCTCTGCTTAACTGCTACTGACCTCGGCTTAACTGCTTCTGACCTTGGCTTAACTGTTACTGTCCTCTGCTTAATTGCTACTGACCCCTGCTTAACTGTTACTGACCTCGGCTTAATTGCTACTGACCTCAGCTTAACTGCTACTGACCTCTGCTTAACTGCTACTGACCTTGGCTTAACTGTTACTGTCCTCTGCCTAATTGCTACTGACCCCTGCTTAACTGTTACTGACCTCGGCTTAATTACTACTGACCTCAGCTTAACTGCTACTGACCTCTGCTTAACTGCTACTGACCGCGTCTTAACTTCTACTGACCTCTGTTTAACTGCTACTGACCTCGGCTTAACTGCTAATAATCTCTGCTTAACTGCTACTGACCTCAGCTTAATTGCTACTGACCTCTGCTTAACTGTTAATGGCCTCGGTTTAACTGTTACTGACCTCTGCTTAACTGCTGCTGACCTCATCTTAACTGCTGCTGACCTTTGCTTAACTGTTACTGACCTTGGCTTAACTGTTACTGGCCTTGGCTTGTTTAACTAATCTTCTGAACGTCTCTCACCTGTTTCAGCTCCGCCCGCTCTGATGTACTGAAAAATGTGCACCGCTCTCTCAGTTATCTTCCTATGGTGGTGGTCAGGTGACTGCTGATGTCATCAGAGTGCCAACTTCAAACATTCACTTGAGTTTAAAGAGATTTACCATAGTCACTTCCCAGTGGTAGAGTGTTGGGCTTCAACCTAACTCCATGCTCCATCGTCCTAGTTTCTGGCTTCTTCCCTCTGTTGCAGATCTCAGCTTGTTTGACCTTTCTCCTGATTTCCGATTCTTGTGCTCCATGCTTCCTTACCTTCCAGCTTACTTGTACTGGCCCGTCACTCCAAAAGACATACCGTATCCTAGGTCTGCAAGAGACAAGTTAGGCTGAACTGATCCAATGAATACAGCGTCTCTCTCTTCATTTGGATACTCCTCAGAAACCTCTACGAGCATGAGATATACCCACCACATCTCCAGAAGTTCTAGCTATTGTTTCTGTTTCAAGCTCCACATTCCTAATCCACCCAAGTGCAGCAGGGATACCAGGTCTTGCAGACACTTTTCTTAATCAATGTGCCACTCATTTTGCTTTACTTTTCCTGATGAATTGGGGAGTAGAATTAGGAATGCCCTGTGTCTATATTTTGCCACATCTGACCATCTTCATTGGACCATGTAACAAAATGTGGGAACATTGCTGGTATTGGAGAGGATAAACTGGGTTCATCTCACCGTTCTTCTTTGACTAATTTCATTTTTATTCTTATTCTACGCATCCCAGAAGATTCCATTGAGACCTCAACTATCTTCAATTCTGGGGCGGATGGGAATTTTATTGCCTCATCGGTTTCAAATTTAATTTTCTAACTCAGGATCTAGAGCAACCAGTTTGTATCACGACCATCAATGGCAGTAAAATCTCTGGTGACACTATAATGATACTAGGTAAATTCCTGTGTTTCATTGATGTCTATGGAAATTGGTGGTGTATTTGTTCGTATTTATCCCTGTCGACCTCTGTTTTGTACTTCTATTAGACCTAACACTCCTGTATTTGATCTTTAATAATTTTCCGAGATTGAAAATACTCCCTGCCAACTCGGGCAAGCAGGGAGCTTAGTAAATTTACCCCTAAGCCTCTACCCAGGCTGTGCACTCACTTTTTGACATCTTGCAATGTTATCGGACTTTATAGCATTACAGTGACATAGAATAGAACCAAATTGTAGTAATTACTCCACTCAAGAGATCCTGATGTGGCTCCTTTTATGGCCAAACCTTTCCTGGACTCAAGTTGCTAGTTCTCCATCACCTGGTCCAGAATCATGAAGGTAGAAAGAGCAGAAGAGTTTAGTTCTCTACTGTCTGTGCCCTAAAATGATGAATAATCCAGGACTGGGACTCTAACACGGTAAGCCTGGGGGCTACTGATCTTTCCTGTGAAATGGGAATATGCATATATTTACACGCTATGAAACTGTCTCAGTAACTATTCAATAATTTGAGACATGGGATGTGTGCGTGCAGATATTTGTTGGTAGAACACAGACGTTGCTCAGCCTATAAAATTGTACGTTCTTGAATTAGCTCAGTGAAAAGTGCATTTTTACTGTCAAGTAGGCAGAAATTGGACACTGTGACTATGAGAGGTCCTTATGGTGGCTGGAGCAGGTCCAAAGGTACCTTCTGTCTGCCTGTAACACATGCAGACAATAGTAGTATTATTTACTGAGCCTGCCCTGTGAAACTCAACAGGCCAGCTGCATAATCAAAGGATAGCTAGGATTTTATTCAACATTATTCCCGGCCGTACTCCATCGATGGTTTCTCTGCAGAGAGAATGCTTGAACCTCTGGCTATTGGAAACTCTTAATTAAGATTTTATTTTCCTTCCTGAAAGCATTCTCACTTTAATATTTAATTGTGCAACAATATTTTTACACATGCATCTGCCAGTAAAGAGAGATTAACGATGTGTTTACTACATGGTCACTAATTTTCTATGTCCCACAGAAACCAATCAGATTTTAGCTTACATTAGCATAACCTGTACTTGACTGAACAAAGCTAATCTGGAAACGCAGGCTGTGAGTTACAACTCTGCTTTCTCTATAAAAAATATGCAGCGAAATACAGTATTTAAGTATATCTTACAGTATAAAATGTCCCTCTGTATATGCTTTGACAGACAACAACACAGTGCTTATAAACGTGCTTTAAAATGTTCCTGTCATATACACAAAGTGGAGGCAGCCATTTTGTGGGCTGGACCTGTATTCATGAGAATGCAGCCAATCAAATCGCTTGGAGTAGAGATAATGGACTAATGGAGGGCAGGCTGTCTCTGTGGCCCCTGGGTCTAGAGGGACCCACAACGCACAACTTGCACTCATGTATTATATTTCCTCTCTGAAGTCCCGCGGCAATGCTGCACATATCACTGGAAAAATGGCGCAGCGGCCATTTTCCTGGAGATTTGTGCATTGGCAATAGAAAAATCACTGGGAACATGGTGCCCGCACATGTTCCTGGAGACCAGCGCATGTGCACTAGACTCTTGCACAGTTCCAGAATCTAGCATTCCGACAGACGGGATTCTGGCGGTCGATATACCGATGCCGGGATCCCGACGTAGGAGGTAATGCAGGCGTCGAGATACCGACGCCGCACAGGATGCCGACGCCACATTACCGACAGCCAGCATTCCGATCGTCCAGACAGCAGGACGTGTTGGCGTTCTGCGGCGCGCAAGGGGGGGGGGAGGTTACATTTAGGCAGAAGAAGGGGGGTTAGGGACCAGGGAGGGTCAGGGTTAGGCACTTAGCAGGGGAGGTTAGGGTTGGACATCAAGTGGGGAGGTTTAGGCAGCGGAGAAGGGAGGGTTAGGCACCAATGGGGAGGGTTAGGGTTAGGCACCCACAAGGGAGGATTAGGGTTAGCGTAGGGGGCAGAGGAGGGTTAGGGGGATTACTGGGGGGCTGTCGCGATTCTGATGGAGCACACGGGCCCTTCCTCTCTTGAGCCACCCCTGGGTTGTCTACTGTAAATTAAAAACAGAAAAGCAGAATTTTTTATGTTTTCCACGTACATTCTGTGTAGTCCAATGTAATATATCATGATATTCTCACGCCGCACAAGTTTGAAAAATATTCTACTTAAAAGGTAATTATGTGGGCAGAACGTCTGTATTTCTCACCCGCTGCAATTATCTTCAGCTGCACCTATTGCAGAGAGCAGGGGAAAAAAATGAAGTGTGTAACTCGTGTGTGTGTTGGACTCTCAATAGGCCCACCGACCACAAAACCACAATGATAAGGCTTGAGTGAAGCACACATTAGACTCCTTTCTCATTGTGGCCACAAATGATGGGATTGGTATGGTCTGCTGGCCACAGGATAATAGACCTAACCACGGCCAGGCTTCCTCTCTCTCGCCGCTCAGTGCCGCTTCTCCGACACATCTGTGCAGAGGGCTGCTCTGTGTTCTAGACAGAAATGTAATTGTTGTGAAAGGTTTGGTAACGGGAAATGCTGGGATAGGTTCCACCGTGTTTCCAATCTGAGTTTTTTGTTAAACTTTAAAAGAAAAAGATACAATTGCCCAATAAATGTTCATTATTTTTTCCTGATTGGAAGGAGGCGTGGAATCATTTACATACTGACGTGACGTCATCTTATTGATTAAAAATAAAAGAAAACCACAGAAATGTGGCAAATGGCTCTCACTTTGCTATCTGCTTGGAGATCTGCTTGGAGTCGTTGAGCTTCACATGGTCCAGATTATTTACCAAGCATGGCAGATCTGTTTACATCTGTATGGTCTGCTTTATGGTGGACTTAATGATTCAGACACTTGTTTAAAGTAAGAAAGCTGGTTAGATGCAATTACTGTATATCCATTGTACAGGTCTCAGCTTATCTGTTGCAAAACCTGGGCAAATGAAAGTAAACTAATCTGCCAGGGCTATAAAATGATGGGGACATGGCGTTCCCCCTTGCGTTAGTTATATTTATTCGTGGTGCAGTGCATCAATTTTAGTTACTCCCTTATGGCATGTTTAAATACTGTAGGTTGATACATAAATATAGGGTTGGACAGGCCCACAGGTGTACAGGGGACATACCCGCCGCCTGAGGGCCCCAACCCCTCAGGCAGTAGGAGTAGGATCATGGATGAACTTGGGTACTTGGCTTGTTTCTATGGAAACAACACCAAGATTAGTCCACCTGCTGATCATAGAGGGTGGTTCTGACACAACCCAGTCCCCTCCTTTACAAAGGGGTCCTGGTCTTGGCATGTCCTCTTGAACGGTTGGACAAGTGCGGTGTCGGACTTCGGCATCAAGGGCTCAGCGGGGAAATGCGGTGTTAGGGCCCCATGCTTAGCTAACCATTAATGCATGGTCTGGGCCCCTTGATAGAAATATATAGTAAATACTGCTAGTGCATGTATAATAATGTACCAGATTAATGACAGCACTGCAATGTAGATGATATACCATTGTCCTGTGCATTATAAGGTAACGTATGAATAATGTATAATTCAAGTGCACAATCTGGAACCATGATCCCTAGAGGACGGGGGGGGGGGGCAGTGAGTGGGTCCCACCGGGAGTTTCTCCTGTGCACTTGTGGGCCAGTCCGGCCCTGGATAAGTCCCTCTAGTGGCTGACTGCAGATCTTAATATTGGGCCCTTTACACTGCATTCACTGGTAGGCCCTTAATGGCCCATTATGACACTGTATAAATATATAGATCTCTCGGCTCCATTGGTGCTTGAAGGGATCTGCAGGTTGTGTATGGGAACAAGACTGTCACTGGGAACATGAGTAATACAGAAAGTGTATGGAGCAGATGTACTTAGCTTTGGAGAGAGATAAAGTGGACGCCGATAACGTGCCAACCACCAGCTCCTAACTGTCATTCTTCAAACACAGCCTTTAACATGACAGTTAGGAGCTGATTGACTGGTACATGTGTACTAAAGAGCACAGTCCCAGGTAAAGTGGCTGTCGCTACGGGCAACCACATAATTCAGATTTACCGCTTTTCACTAATGCGAGATTAGGTACAGCTAATGCACCGATGCATGCGCCGCAATCGGTAAGCCGGGATGTTCACTGATTCTGTCACCATAAACGTCGGCACAGGCTTCCATTCCCCGTACACATGACTCACACGGAGCTTTTAATACACGCCCAGGACACTCCCACAAGTCAAGGCGCTTACGTGTGCTCACGTTGCCACCGCCCACCATACAGTATGTCGTAGCACAATGAAATTTATTTAATAAAAGAGTGACACATTCAAAAAGATTTGCTGTAGTGCAGAGCAACCAATAAGAAGTTGGCTTTCATTTTTCAAATGATATTTCTAAATTAGAAACAGAGGTCTGATTGGTTGCTGTGGGTTACAGCGCATATGAGTTGGTAACACCACTGTATTACTGAGCCCATCGGACGCAGTGCTAATGTCGGATGCAGTGGAGTGGTGTTTCTTGTCACAAGCATCTGAGTCTCACCGCGCATTAATCCCAATTTTGTTTGTATAAAGGGCCTGGTTCATGTTGGTAAGCAAAGCAAAAAAACAAGCAACAGTTCTAAACCTTGTTGCACAGCAGGTGGAGCAGATGTAACATGTGCAGAGAGAGTAAGATTTGGGCGGAATGTGTCCAAACTAAAATCTAAATTGCAGAAAAAATGTAAAGCTGCATAACATTAGTGGGCTACATGCAAAAGCAGCCAGTATTTACCCTGCACGAAAAAACAAAAACATATAAATGTATTTCCTGCCCTTGCATGGTGACATGGTTAATTCCAGATACACAGTTACAGTGCTTGCTTTTATTTGCTGTACTTACAATCATGAATAAGGCCCAGTACACAATTTAGACACAGCAGAATCAGACTCTAAAGGCCTAATTCAGACCTGATCGCTAGCAGGCGATTTTTGCAGCCCTGCGATCAGATAGTCGCTGCCTACAGGGGGCAGTGTAGTTATGCTGTGCAAGTGTGCGATCGCATGTGTAGCTGAGCTGTACAAACAGATTTTGTGCAGTCTCTGCGCAGCCCAGGACTTACTCAGTCGCTGAGATCACATCAGCCTGTCCGTGACCGGATTTGATATCAGGAGCCCTCCCTGCAAACGCTTAGACACGCCTGTGTTTTTCCAGACACTCCCGGAAACAGTCAGTTGCCGCCCACAAACGCCCTCTTCCTGTCAATCTCCTTGTGATCACCCATGCGAATGGATCATTTGCACAAACCCATCGCTGACTGGCGATCCGCTTTGTTCCCGTGCGACGCACCTGCGCAGTTTGTGCCTGATCGCCCGCTGTGCAAAAACGCAGCCTAGCGATCAGGTCTGAATTACCCCCTAAATGTCTTGAAATTATATTATTTAACATACTGAAATTTGTAATGTAATGTTTTTTTTACAATACAATATACAAAAGATTAATATTTGTATTATTTTATTTCACAGAATAAGTGGCTCAAAGCAACTCTTAAGGTGGGTACACACTACAGTAGGTGACGTGTTCTATGAGCGACAACGCCTAGTGTTTCTCCTCCTGGGCCGGTCGGTGGCTGGGCATACACGTATCGCCCAGTGACATCATGCAGCTCTTGGACGACAGTCCAAATTGAGCTCCCTGCACGGCCAACAGCGAGGATCATTAATGACCCGCGGGGCTGCGCATCGCTGGTCGGCGCCGGCATACACGCTTGCCAAGAAAGTGACCGACGTCGCTCAGGAAGGGAGAAAATGAGTACGTCGCTCATTTTCTCGGCAAGTGTGTATGCACCTTTAAAGTAATTTGTTGTTAGCGCTATATATTAAGAGCCCACTGATCCCTTTTCCGCGGATGTCTTGCAGGTCGTCAGGGTTTTCAGCAGCTGCTTTTCTGCAGGTCAATATTTCATGGTATTATTTTCCCCCCTTCGCTGAACTGGTATCCGTGTGTGAGAACGCCAGACAATGAAATTAATAATCCCGCAGAAGGAGGATTTTTTTGTTGTTGTTGTTGTGCTTTGCAATGTTACGTGTTTATTTATTCCCTTCAAACCTTGCGGAACAACACTGCGACGTCTCTGTTCGCTGGGCGAGCCTCGGCGTACAGCAATAAATCAGAGGCGGCTAAAGCATTCCCTGTGATTTATTTCACGTTGGCTTTGTAGCTACAGTCCGTTCACAGCAGTACATCAGATTTTCTTCTTCTTCTCCTTCTTTCCCCTCAACGCAGAGTCTTAGTTCTTAATAACAGCATCTTCTGGCACAAGAGTGTCGTAGTTACAGGTCAATCTCACGCCCGCATGAAAATCTCAAGATCTCCCGGTGTCATTTGTAGACTATTCATTACCAGGTTTCCTGTGTCACTCCTATAGCGCTCAACCCTGGGGGGAGAAGTGTCTTCCAGGCTCAGTACTTTCCATTCTCTCTAATTAGTGTCATCAAGAGAGGCAGGTTTACAGAATCACTGCCCGGTAGTAAATGTAGGTCTGATGTGTTTCCACAGGAGGTACAACAGTGTTAAGAGACAGGAGGAGCTCTCCAGTTCAGATTTCTGCAGCACTTACTTTTGATATATGTGAGACCAAGGTCTGTCTCACACGCTGTTTACCGTTGCTGCACCTCTTCAGTTCTTTCCCAGGAAAGTTCACCATTGATCCCGGGTTCCCAGAAAACAATATTAGCCAAAAGGCAAAGCAGCTAGACTCTTTCCAATGTTTCTTTCTTCTTCTTCTTCTTCTTCTTCTATTTTTTAAATGTGCCTCATTCTTGTAATAGCCTATATATGGGATGGCAGTGCAATGCAGCGAAACATGTAGCAACTCTGCAGCACTGCGATATTCTAGTGGTAGACGTCAGACTGTGTTTGGCATACAGGGGTTTGTTGACTTTATAGCTAGCTGACATTTGCAGTAATCTGGAAATCTTCCCCTTGGGCTAACTATGATACAGAAAAGCACATTATCAAAACAATGATCTGTGCTCTGAATAAGCAATGCAAAAGAGTAAAAGACTGCAAAAAAAGATAGGCACATATATATATATATATATATATGTATATACATATTGTATGTATATATATATATATATATTTATATTCATAATGTATGTATATATATATATATATATATATATATATACACACTATATAGGTATATATATATACTATATAGGCATATATATATATATATATATATATATAGTATATGTATACATTGTATATATATTAAACAAAACATTCTTAATAGGTAATACAGGTCCACCACCGATTTTTTTCCGGCATCCTCGGTTCCAGTGCCGTGCCGGATTATCGATTTTGCCGGATTAACGGTGGAAACTAATTTTGCACCTTCAGAATTTCTAAAGCAATAAATAGTAAAATATATGCTACAGTATAATATTAATTGGATGCCATGACAGCCCCACTGATGCTTGCTGTGTCACCTGCAGTGCCCTCAGAAGCTGTACTCATTGACACTTGTGCGCGCTGTGTCTTCCGCCCATGTGCGGTACTTGCTGTGACCTTGGACGCCATAACAGCCCCACTGATGCTTGCTGTGTCACCTGCAGTGTCCGTGGAAGCTGTACCCACTGACACGTGCGCGTATTGCGTGTTACGCCCATGCACAGAAAATGTTCCGGATTAAAGGATGTCCCTAACCCCCTTTAATCCGGACAAATCAAAATTGTCCGGATTAAAAGAGGTTCCGGATCATCGGTTGCCGGAAAATCGGTGGTGTACCTGTATACCTTTTTGCAAATGGTCACTCAATGTTACACAATATAATAAGATATTCAGGAAACTGATATCAAATAAGGTACCCGGACGTTTTATACCTGGTATAAAAACAGAGGTTGCTAAAACATAATTTTATAAAACATGATACATATAGTTGATATTAGTTCACAAAGATGGTAACAATTCGACCTGTACAATTTCGAAGGATGCAATGTTAGGTTATCACCTCACCCTTACGGGTGTGAGCTCATTAGGTGAAAATCCTTTTTAAAAGGTGCAGGCAATTACAAAAACTATATACTGTATGTATATATATATATATATATATACAGTGAATATATATACAGTGAATATATATATATATATATATATATATATACAATAGATAGATAGATATTATTTTATGTTTGTGTATGGGGTGGGGGGCAGTTATAGGTTGGCTGTCTTATTGTTTACTTACAGGTGACCAATTTCTTGATGGTAGACTTGCATACCTACCTGATAGTGACTGTCAGTATTTTACATACTGTATGTCCTAGCTGTGTCTGTATTAGGCCAGGGAGGGTAGAGGTTGGTGTTCAGTTCATCAAGTGTACCATGCCTTGTACTGTACTTCTATTTTTATAATTAGGATTTTAAACCTGTCCTATGCCAGGTCTCTAGTTATTGTACCCGATGTTGCAGAGTTTTTTCCTTGTCTCTCATCTCTAGCCCCACTGTCTCTCATTTCTCTCATCTCTACTCAATGTCTGACATTCATGTCTATTTCTGTCTCCCTGTATCTTATCGCTGTCCCTTCACCTCCAACGCAGTCTCTCATCTCTCTCCTCCTCACCTCCAATCTCTCTGCCTCTCATCTCTGCCCCTCTCACCTGATCTTTCTGACTCTCCATTCTGTCCCTTTCACCTCCCCCTGTCTCTTCTCTTTGTGTCCATCCCCCCTAATTTCCCTGTCTATCATCTCTGTCCCCCTTCACCCCATCTGACTCTCTCATCTCTGTTCCTAAAGTGAGTATCTCTCCATCTGTCGCCAACCCCCCTCGCTCCCTGACATTCTTTCTCATGTCATTCCCCAATCCCCTCCATGACATGAACTCTGTTAGGCCAGGACTCTCCCTTCCTGTCCTGGCGGTGGCAGTTGGTGTTGACAGGAAGGAACAGTTCTGTCCTAAGAGTTGTAAGGGGAGAAGACAGAAGTGAGACTGTGTCTGGAAGTCTGCCAGCCAATGAGAGCAGCAACCATGACATCCCTTCAGCTAGACACACCCTCTAGGACAGTGAATGCCAAAAAATGCCAAAATGTGTGCCACAGCCCCGGAACACTTGCAGGGGCGCCTTGATTTGGTGGTCCAGGACCAATTCAAATTATTTATGGTCAATATGATAGACAAAACTAGCACTGGCGGCTTCCAGTCATAAACTATTTGGACAAACGGAAGCAAATCCTGTCGCTCACCACAGAAGTGAACCTAAGGATGACATATAAACACAATTTACTTAATTTACTATTTTTTATTTTTATATTTTCTCTATAGAAAACTTTTTGCCTAGGGGTGCTGTAAAAAAAAATATCTGATACTCTAGGGAACCGTGATTCATAAAAGTTTGGGAACCACAGGTGTAGATTATATACAGTATAATAGATCAAACCACAGTCTCTATGTGGAATTTAAATTCAGGACCATGGACAGTAATGCAAGATTTAAGGATGAGGTTTCTTAATATACTGTAAATGTAATATATCAACATTACTAAAAAAAAACATTGGGTACTCATACAAAATGCAGATATCATTATTTACTATCTAATGGTGTACATATATGCATAGTGACTCAATTGAAAGTTTCTATAAAACCACTATTTGACAGTGACATATATGTTATTTGATATAGGCAGTCTCTACTGGTGCAACGATTAGCTATGAGGTCCTGGCGTTTATCCCACTATGGCCCATCTGTGTGGAGTTTGTATATCCTCTAGAGATGAGCGGGTTCGGTTTCTCTGAATCCGAACCCGCACGAACTTCATGTTTTTTTTCACGGGTCCGAGCGACTCGGATCTTCCCGCCTTGCTCGGTTAACCCGAGCGCGCCCGAACGTCATCATGACGCTGTCGGATTCTCGCGAGGCTCGGATTCTATCGCGAGACTCGGATCCTATATAAGGAGCCGCGCGTCGCCGCCATTTTCACACGTGCATTGAGATTGATAGGGAGAGGACGTGGCTGGCGTCCTCTCCATTTAGATTAGAAGAGAGAGAGAGAGAGATTGACCTGATTTACTGGAGATTAGGAGTACTGTAGAACTGTGTAGAGAGTGCAGAGTTTACTAGTGGCTGACCACAGTGACCACCAGACAGTGCAGTTTTATTTAATATATCCGTTCTCTGCCTGAAAAAAACGATACACAGTGACTCAGTCACATACCATATCTGTGTGCACTGCTCAGCCCAGTGTGCTGCATCATCTATGTATATATCTGACTGTGCTCAGCTCACACATCTTATAATTGTGGGGGAGACTGGGGAGCACTGCAGTGCCAGTTATAGGTTATAGCAGGAGCCAGGAGTACATATTATTATTAAAATTAAACAGTGCACACTTTTGCTGCAGGAGTGCCACTGCCAGTGTGACTGACCAGTGACCTGACCACACTGACCACCAGTATAGTTAGTAGTATAGTATACTATATTGTGATTGCCTGAAAAAGTTAAACACTCGTCGTGTGACTTCACTTGTGTGGTGTTTTTTTTTTTTATTCTATAAAAAACTCATTCTGCTGACAGACAGTGTCCAGCAGGTCCGTCATTATATAATATATACCTGTCCGGCTGCAGTAGTGATATATATATATTTTTTATATCATTATTTATCATCCAGTCGCAGCAGACACAGTATGGTAGTTCACGGCTGTAGCTACCTCTGTGTCGGCACTGGGCAGTCCGTCCATAATTGTATACCACCTACCCGTGGTTTTTTTTTCTTTCTTCTTTATACATACATACTACTACTACTACATCTCTTTATCCACCAGTCTATATTAGCAGCAGACACAGTACAGTACGGTAGTCCACGGCTGTAGCTACCTCTGTGTCGGCACTGGGCAGTCCGTCCATAATTGTATACCACCTACCCGTGGTTTTTTTTTCTTTCTTCTTTATACATACATACTACTACTACTACATCTCTTTATCAACCAGTCTATATTAGCAGCAGACACAGTACAGTACGGTAGTCCACGGCTGTAGCTACCTCTGTGTCGGCACTGGGCAGTCCGTCCATAATTGTATACCACCTACCCGTGGTTTTTTTTTCTTTCTTCTTTATACATACATACTACTACTACTACATCTCTTTATCAACCAGTCTATATTAGCAGCAGACACAGTACAGTACGGTAGTCCACGGCTGTAGCTACCTCTGTGTCGGCACTGGGCAGTCCGTCCATAATTGTATACCACCTACCCGTGGTTTTTTTTTCTTTCTTCTTTATACATACATACTACTACTACTACATCTCTTTATCAACCAGTCTATATTAGCAGCAGACACAGTACAGTACGGTAGTCCACGGCTGTAGCTACCTCTGTGTCGGCACTGGGCAGTCCGTCCATAATTGTATACCACCTACCCGTGGTTTTTTTTTCTTTCTTCTTTATACATACATACTACTACTACTACATCTCTTTATCAACCAGTCTATATTAGCAGCAGACACAGTACAGTACGGTAGTCCACGGCTGTAGCTACCTCTGTGTCGGCACTGGGCAGTCCGTCCATAATTGTATACCACCTACCCGTGTTTTTTTTTTCTTTCTTCTTTATACATACATACTACTACTACTACATCTCTTTATCAACCAGTCTATATTAGCAGCAGACACAGTACAGTACGGTAGTCCACGGCTGTAGCTACCTCTGTGTCGGCACTCGGCAGTCCGTCCATAATTGTATACCACCTACCCGTGGTTTTTTTTTCTTTCTTCTTTATACATACATACATACTACTACTACTACATCTCTTTATCAACCAGTCTATATTAGCAGCAGACACAGTACAGTACGGTAGTCCACGGCTGTAGCTACCTATGTGTCGGCACTGGGCAGTCCGTCCATAATTGTATACCACCTACCCGTGGGTTTTTTTTCTTTCTTCTTTATACATACATACTACTACTACTACATCTCTTTATCAACCAGTCTATATTAGCAGCAGACACAGTACAGTACGGTAGTCCACGGCTGTAGCTACCTCTGTGTCGGCACTGGGCAGTCCGTCCATAATTGTATACCACCTACCCGTGGTTTTTTTTTCTTTCTTCTTTATACATACATACTACTACTACTACATCTCTTTATCAACCAGTCTATATTAGCAGCAGACACAGTACAGTATGGTAGTCCACGGCTGTAGCTACCTCTGTGTCGGCACTCAGCAGTCCATCCATAATTGTATACTAGTATCCATCCATCTCCATTGTTTACCTGAGGTGCCTTTTAGTTGTGCCTATTAAAATATGGAGAACAAAAATGTTGAGGTTCCAAAATTAGGGAAAGATCAAGATCCACTTCCACCTCGTGCTGAAGCTGCTGCCACTAGTCATGGCCGAGACGATGAAATGCCAGCAACGTCGTCTGCCAAGGCCGATGCCCAATGTCATAGTACAGAGCATGTCAAATCCAAAACACCAAATATCAGTAAAAAAAGGACTCCAAAACCTAAAATAAAATTGTCGGAGGAGAAGCGTAAACTTGCCAATATGCCATTTACCACACGGAGTGGCAAGGAACGGCTGAGGCCCTGGCCTATGTTCATGGCTAGTGGTTCAGCTTCACATGAGGATGGAGGCACTCAGCCTCTCGCTAGAAAAATGAAAAGACTCAAGCTGGCAAAAGCAGTAGCACCGCAAAGAACTGTGCGTTCTTCGAAATCCCAAATCCACAAGGAGAGTCCAATTGTGTCGGTTGCGATGCCTGACCTTCCCAACACTGGACGTGAAGAGCATGCGCCTTCCACCATTTGCACGCCCCCTGCAAGTGCTGGAAGGAGCACCCGCAGTCCAGTTCCTGATAGTCAGATTGAAGATGTCAGTGTTGAAGTACACCAGGATGAGGAGGATATGGGTGTTGCTGGCGCTGGGGAGGAAATTGACCAGGAGGATTCTGATGGTGAGGTGGTTTGTTTAAGTCAGGCACCCGGGGAGACACCTGTTGTCCGTGGGAGGAATAGGGCCGTTGACATGCCTGGTGAAAATACCAAAAAAATCAGCTCTTCGGTGTGGAAGTATTTCACCAGAAATGCGGACAACAGGTGTCAAGCCGTGTGTTCCCTTTGTCAAGCTGTAATAAGTAGGGGTAAGGACGTTAACCACCTCGGAACATCCTCCCTTATACGTCACCTGCAGCGCATTCATAATAAGTCAGTGACAAGTTCAAAAACTTGGGCCGACAGCGGAAGCAGTCCACTGACCAGTAAATCCCTTCCTCTTGTAACCAAGCTCACGCAAACCACCCCACCAACTCCCTCAGTGTCAATTTCCTCCTTCCCCAGGAATGCCAATAGTCCTGCAGGCCATGTCACTGGCAATTCTGACGAGTCCTCTCCTGCCTGGGATTCCTCCGATGCATCCTTGCGTGTAACGCCTACTGCTGCTGGCGCTGCTGTTGTTGCTGCTGGGAGTCGATGGTCATCCCAGAGGGGAAGTCGTAAGCCCACTTGTACTACTTCCAGTAAGCAATTGACTGTCCAACAGTCCTTTGCGAGGAAGATGAAATATCACAGCAGTCATCCTATTGCAAAGCGGATAACTGAGTCCTTGACAACTATGTTGGTGTTAGACGTGCGTCCGGTATCCGCCGTTAGTTCACAGGGAACTAGACAATTTATTGAGGCAGTGTGCCCCCGTTACCAAATACCATCTAGGTTCCACTTCTGTAGGCAGGCGATACCGAGAATGTACACGGACGTCAGAAAAAGACTCACCAGTGTCCTAAAAAATGCAGTTGTACCCAATGTCCACTTAACCACGGACATGTGGACAAGTGGAGCAGGGCAGGGTCAGGACTATATGACTGTGACAGCCCACTGGGTAGATGTATGGACTCCCGCCGCAAGAACAGCAGCGGCGGCACCAGTAGCAGCATCTCGCAAACGCCAACTCTTTCCTAGGCAGGCTACGCTTTGTATCACCGCTTTCCAGAATACGCACACAGCTGAAAACCTCTTACGGCAACTGAGGAAGATCATCGCAGAATGGCTTACCCCAATTGGACTCTCCTGTGGATTTGTGGCATCGGACAACGCCAGCAATATTGTGTGTGCATTAAATATGGGCAAATTCCAGCACGTCCCATGTTTTGCACATACCTTGAATTTGGTGGTGCAGAATTTTTTAAAAAACGACAGGGGCGTGCAAGAGATGCTGTCGGTGGCCAGAAGAATTGCGGGACACTTTCGGCGTACAGGCACCACGTACAGAAGACTGGAGCACCACCAAAAACTACTGAACCTGCCCTGCCATCATCTGAAGCAAGAAGTGGTAACGAGGTGGAATTCAACCCTCTATATCAGGGGTGGCCAACCAGTCAGAGACAAAGAGCTAAGAAATCTTGTTAGGTACATCAAAGAGCCGACTTCGAGCCAAAGGCGCACTTGCAAAAATGGGGTGTGACCTTGTGCCTGCTAGGCCACGCCCATGGTATAAAATACATTGAAAAAGCCAGATCCAACATAAAATATAATGAAAAAGCCACTTCTACATCAGTTAATTGAAAAAGCCAGATCCGCATAAAATATATTGAAAAGCCAGATTCACATAATACACTTCAGTTCCCCCATGTGTCACTCCAGCCAGCACCCGCCTGTGTCACTCCAGCCAGCACCCGTCTGTGTCACTCCAGCCAGCACCCTCCTGTGTCACTCCAGCCAGCTCCTCCATATGCCATATGTATTTGGCTCCCTCAGTTCTCAGTCTACGTAATGCTGCTGCATGTCTGTCTGGAGTGCAGCAGTTTACAGATCTCTCGTGGTCACATGACTTTGAGTGTTGGGAGCCACATTTGAATAAAGAAAGAGCCGCATGTGGCTCAAGAGCCACGCGTTGGCCACCGCTGCTCTATATGCTTCAGAGGTTGGAGGAGCAGCAAAAGGCCATTCAAGCCTATACAATTGAGCACGATATAGGAGGTGGAATGCACCTGTCTCAAGTGCAGTGGAGAATGATTTCAACGTTGTGCAAGGTTCTGATGCCCTTTGAACTTGCCACACGTGAAGTCAGTTCAGACACTGCCAGCCTGAGTCAGGTCATTCCCCTCATCAGGCTTTTGCAGAAGAAGCTGGAGACATTGAAGGAGGAGCTAACACGGAGCGATTCCGCTAGGCATGTGGGACTTGTGGATGGAGCCCTTAATTCGCTTAACAAGGATTCACGGGTGGTCAATCTGTTGAAATCAGAGCACTACATTTTGGCCACCGTGCTCGATCCTAGATTTAAAACCTACCTTGGATCTCTCTTTCCGGCAGACACAAGTCTGCTGGGGTTGAAAGACCTGCTGGTGAGAAAATTGTCAAGTCAAGCGGAACGCGACCTGTCAACATCTCCTCCTTCACATTCTCCCGCAACTGGGGGTGCGAGGAAAAGGCTCAGAATTCCGAGCCCACCCGCTGGCGGTGATGCAGGGCAGTCTGGAGCGACTGCTGATGCTGACATCTGGTCCGGACTGAAGGACCTGACAACGATTACGGACATGTCGTCTACTGTCACTGCATATGATTCTCTCAACATTGAAAGAATGGTGGAGGATTATATGAGTGACCGCATCCAAGTAGGCACGTCACACAGTCCGTACTTATACTGGCAGGAAAAAGAGGCAATTTGGAGGCCCTTGCACAAACTGGCTTTATTCTACCTAAGTTGCCCTCCCACAAGTGTGTACTCCGAAAGAGTGTTTAGTGCCGCCGCTCACCTTGTCAGCAATCGGCGTACGAGGTTACATCCAGAAAATGTGGAGAAGATGATGTTCATTAAAATGAATTATAATCAATTCCTCCGCGGAGACATTGACCAGCAGCAATTGCCTCCACAAAGTACACAGGGAGCTGAGATGGTGGATTCCAGTGGGGACGAATTGATAATCTGTGAGGAGGGGGATGTACACGGTGATATATCGGAGGATGATGATGAGGTGGACATCTTGCCTCTGTAGAGCCAGTTTGTGCAAGGAGAGATTAATTGCTTCTTTTTTGGGGGGGGGTCCAAACCAACCCGTCATATCAGTCACAGTCGTGTGGCAGACCCTGTCACTGAAATGATGGGTTGGTTAAAGTGTGCATGTCCTGTTTTGTTTATACAACATAAGGGTGGGTGGGAGGGCCCAAGGACAATTCCATCTTGCACCTCTTTTTTCTTTTATTTTTCTTTGCGTCATGTGCTGTTTGGGGAGGGTTTTTTGGAAGGGACATCCTGCGTGACACTGCAGTGCCACTCCTAAATGGGCCCGGTGTTTGTGTCGGCCACTAGGGTCGCTTATCTTACTCACACAGTCAGCTACCTCATTGCGCCTCTTTTTTTCTTTGCGTCATGTGCTGTTTGGGGAGGGTTTTTTGGAAGGGACATCCTGCGTGACACTGCAGTGCCACTCCTAAATGGGCCCAGTGTTTGTGTCGGCCACTACGGTCGCTAATCTTACTCACACAGCTACCTCATTGCGCCTCTTTTTTTCTTTGCGTCATGTGCTGTTTGGGGAGGGTTTTTTGGAAGGGACATCCTGCGTGACACTGCAGTGCCACTCCTAAATGGGCCCGGTGTTTGTGTCGGCCACTAGGGTCGCTTATCTTACTCACACAGTCAGCTACCTCATTGCGCCTCTTTTTTTCTTTGCGTCATGTGCTGTTTGGGGAGTGTTTTTTGGAAGGGCCATCCTGCGTGACACTGCAGTGCCACTCCTAGATGGGCCCGGTGTTTGTGTCGGCCACTAGGGTCGCTAATCTTACTCACACAGCTACCTCATTGCGCCTCTTTTTTTCTTTGCGTCATGTGCTGTTTGGGGAGGGTTTTTTGGAAGGGACATCCTGCGTGACACTGCAGTGCCACTCCTAAATGGGCCCGGTGTTTGTGTCGGCCACTAGGGTCGCTAATCTTACTCACACAGCTACCTCATTGCGCCTCTTTTTTTCTTTGCGTCATGTGCTGTTTGGGGAGGGTTTTTTGGAAGGGACATCCTGCGTGACACTGCAGTGCCACTCCTAAATGGGCCCGGTGTTTGTGTCGGCCACTAGGGTCGCTAATCTTACTCACACAGCTACCTCATTGCGCCTCTTTTTTTCTTTGCGTCATGTGCTGTTTGGGGAGGGTTTTTTGGAAGGGCCATCCTGCGTGACACTGCAGTGCCACTCCTAGATGGGCCCGGTGTTTGTGTCGGCCACTAGGGTCGCTAATCTTACTCACACAGCTACCTCATTGCGCCTCTTTTTTTCTTTGCGTCATGTGCTGTTTGGGGAGGGTTTTTTGGAAGGGACATCCTGCGTGACACTGCAGTGCCACTCCTAGATGGGCCAGGTGTTTGTGTCGGCCACTAGGGTCGCTTAGCTTAGTCATCCAGCGACCTCGGTGCAAATTTTAGGACTAAAAATAATATTGTGAGGTGTGAGGTATTCAGAATAGACTGAAAATGAGTGGAAATTATGGTTTTTGAGGTTAATAATAATATGGGATCAAAATGACCCCCAAATTCTATGATTTAAGCTGTTTTTTAGGGTTTTTTGAAAAAAACACCCGAATCCAAAACACACCCGAATCCGACAAAAAAAATTCGGTGAGGTTTTGCCAAAACGCGGTCGAACCCAAAACACGGCCGCGGAACCGAACCCAAAACCAAAACACAAAACCCGAAAAATTTCAGGCGCTCATCTCTAATATCCTCACCGTGTTTGCGTGGGTTTCCACATGTTGCTCAGGTTTCATCCCACACTCCAAACACATACTGGTAGGTTAATTGGCTTCTGTCAAGAAATGAACCATATTATGTATGTGTCTCCATTTGATAGGGAATATAGATTGTAAGCTCTGTTGGGCAGGGACTGATGTGAATGCACTATCTCAGGTGTGTCACGGCCAGCGGGAGTGTGGCGGCGGGGAGTCGGAGCTTACCCATCCGGACACTGAGATTCCTCTCTCTGCGGCGATGTGGCGGTTGGAGACGTCTGTCGGGAGCGGGCGACGGCTGCACGGCTTGAAGTCTGGGAGGCACGAGGGGGTGAGCAGGTGGTGAAGTGAGCTCTGTGCAGCCAGGGTTCCGCCATCTTGGTTCTGGCACATGACCAGAGGGGACCAATCAGAGGCCTGATGCTGGTAATTTCGGCTGCACCAATCCCAGGAAGGCACAGGGTATTTCTGGGAGCATTCTGAGGCATTCTGGCGCCAGTGCAATGTCTGACGCAGCCTAGTCTGCATGCTAGTGCTCTGTGCTTCCAGTTTTGCAGAGTGTACTCTTACTCCTGGTTCCTGTTAATTGCAGCTCCGTTTTTCAGAGTCTCCATCTGTCTAAGCTTACACGCTCCCTGCCCTGTATCGGCACCGTGTAAGTCCAACTGCTGACGCCGATCTGCTACAGTTATCTCCGTAATCGCTCCAGTCTACAAGGGGGTGATCCGTCTCCAGATTACGGTATACCGGTGTCCACGGTCCTCCAGTGATATTCCTTCGGATCATCAGTACCTGAGTCATTCTTCTTTTCTTCCTTATCCTCGTCTTCAAGTTTTAAGCACTTCATGCGAAGGAACTTTATTCAACCAGCCCGCTTCCATCCCGGAGAGACCGTCTCCCAATCGCATCCCAGCTTGGAACCACTAGTCACAGCTAGAACATTACCGACAAGGTGTTTCTAATTAAATATCTGTGTCTACCTCTACAGAATATTGCACTTTGACTAAACCATGTTGTACTGCAGGTGGACCACTTTTAAAATGCACAGATAGATTTAGAGTTGAGAGGGGCATGTCCTAGCCAAACTAAAGGTGCCCCGTATTGGCGGGCTACATGCTATGGTGGTCTGTATTTACCCCGTATTGCAACATGATTTAGCCAACGCCTTAAATATGATCATTACAAAGACAAGAGACAAGAGAAGATAAATTGAGGGATTTAAAATAAGTTGCCTAATAAACACCAAAATGCGTTAAATATCATGGTATAAAAATATAAATGTTTTACAGAAGGCACATTCTTATAATGCACGGTGCAAATAAACAGCCAAAATCGTGTGTCCAACATTTAATAATAATAATAATTGAAAGTCCATTCCATTGTTGCAGAGCAATGCTGCAGAAAGGATCAGCGAAATTGGTAATATAAATGAACAGTAACACTATGTAACACAAGTGTCATCTTCACTGGTATTGTTGTTCTTTTGCATTTTGAGGTGTGAGGTGTAGTGTACCTCATTGGTTGACAAGATCGGATTTAACTAGAATAGATTTAAACAATCTCAAGACTCCTACGCAATCACTTTGCTTCCTGCTTTGCACCTCCGCGGCACTATGACCATCAGCACATGTGCAAGCAGGCAGCAAAAGGGAGGGATCCTTTGGATCCTTCTCCCAAAAAAATCTAAGAAGGGAAACCTATAGGCTAACATCCAGACCATAGCTTGGTATATTGGACCACTTAGCAGCCTCATAAAAATCTATAGGGGCTGCTGTTGCGGTCAGAAATGGAGGGACCGCGGCAGAGAGAGCGGAATTGAAGGCACTAGATAGACATTGTCTTGTCCAAAATATTTTGAAGCGATTCCTCCTTCCCCTCTTCAGCACCCTCTTCTCCTCCCATTTCTTAGTCCATCTTTCTCTTCCCCCGCATCTGTCTATTCCTTTTATCAGCACTTGATTTTATTACCTAGATTATCCTTACCATTACCTCTTTCTCTTTTCATTTTTGCTATTGTCCTTTTTGGGAGGTCATCATCTTTTCACCACTAGAGAGTGTTATTTCTTTGGTTATGTGCACAGTGCATCTCTGAGTGTTTCAACTCTTTCTTCTTCACTGTTCTAGAGTTGTGTGTTTGTGGATAATGCTGCGATGTTGTTACTGGGAGATTATCAGGAGTGTCTGAGTTATCAGCATGAGGTGGTGTGTGATGAGTAAGTACGGGAAATAACAGAATGTTTGGAGACTGTAGATGTGGGTTATGCCAGAACTCTGTGGAAGTGAGATCATAGGTTAACCAAATTCCAACGTGATGACATCATTTTTTTTAAACTAATTTGCTATAGATAGATAGATAGATAGATAGATAGATAGATAGATAGATAGATATCATGGGCATTTAAATAGCTTAAATGTAAAATTTCAAGCAAAAAAACTCAGATTGTTCCCTCAATGTACAGTAACACTGTGTTTAGGGTTCAAAGCTAAAGCTCTAGAAAGAAAGGTTAATAGTTGCGATTTGACGCATTTTCCCACCTCAGTGCTGGACCCTCTCCTGATTTAGGTCTATTTATTAAGCCTTGGATGGAAATAAAGTGGATGGAGATAAAGTACCAGCCAATCAGCTCCTAACTGCCATGTTACAGGCTTTGTCTGAAAAATGATAGGAGCTGATTGGCTGGTACTTTATCTCCATCCACTTTATCTCGCGCCAAGGCTTTAGTAAATGGACCACTTATTCAGTATATATCATCCATCATGAAGGATATACAGAAAGCAGGTTCAAAGACATCATCCACACAGTTGATTTTTGATTATTTGCTGCTCCATTTTCCTTTGATGTTTACAAGGCACACAGGGGTGAGATGTATCAAGCCTTGGATAGCGATAACAGTGGAAAAGTTGCCCAAAGCAACTTCTAGCTGTCATTTTAAAGAATGTCCTGATAACTGACAGAATCTGATTGGTTGCTTTATACTGTACATAGTGACATCAGAAAGGATCGTGTGGAAATTCAATGTTATCTATCTATCTATCTATCTATCTATCTATCTATATAAATATATAGCAAGAAGGATGTAGCAGGCACTCACTATTATAATAGCCACCGGGGTGCCATCCCATGAATGTATACAAAGATGCAGTCCACTGGTGTAGAATAACCAGATAATTCCCCCAGACAGGGACCAGGCGGCACTCCACGGATTTTTGAAAACAGCAGCTTATTTATTTAAAGTGCAAATAGTGCATAGTGAGCATAACTCCGACGTTTCAACGCCCATAGGCGTTTTTTTCAAGGTGCTCAAACAAGTGTAGTAAACACAAAACAACCACAGACCCACCAGTGTACTTACCTAAATAGTCTCCACGTGTAAGGTCTCCCTCGGTCAGCTTCCGGACGCCTGCGGTGTGCGGTGCGCGCGCTCCCAAGCTCCGTCACCGGCTTCCACTGATGTCGCGTCGTTGCTAGGCAACCGGACGCGGCCGTTGCTCCCACCGCGGCTCACGGTAGCCGCTCAAGGACAGACTGAAAAGAGCAAATAGACACATATGTGAAAGGTGCTCCCAAAGAAGCGTGCAAGTAAAAAGAGATTTAAAAGCATTAAAGCAAGAACACCCAGGAGAATGATGCAATATCATTGCAGATCGGAAGATCCCTGCCAATGACCTAATAATGTTATAACAGTATAAACAGGAACCTTAATTCCCCACACCCCTATCCAACACAAGGGGGACAGCCTATTTCACAGTATCTTGATAAATTTTTGCAACCTTTGGTGATGGTTCAAAGCACAGTTTTAAAGGACACTACACATTTACTTAATTTGCTGGAAGAAATCACAGATGTACCACCGGATACAATTATGTGTACCATGGATGTAAAGAGTCTCTATACCATCATTCCACACGAGGCGGGGTTGAGGGCTGTAGAGACTTTTTTGCACACTAATCAATTTGATCAATTGGATAACCCTCTTTTCATACAATTATTAGAATTTGTTTTGACACATAACTATTTCATTCACAATGGGGAATATTATTTACAGGTAGCTGGGTGTGCCATGGGGTCTCCAGTAGCCCCCATGTACACTAACATTTACATGTTTTTTCAAGAACAGTTGTTTTTCTTTTCATCTCCGCTTATTTCCTCTAGTATTATACTATATAGGCGGTACATTGACGATTTGATCCTGTTCTGGGGTGGGACACAGACGACCCTGGAGTCCCACATTGCAGCCATTAATAATAGCGATTCACCAGTTAAACTAACGGCATGCATGAGTACCAGTAACATCAACTATTTGGATGTGGCGATTGGAATTAAACACCGCAAGATTACTACTGAGGTATTCTATAAAACAACAGATCGGAACACCCTGCTACTCCATAATAGCTTCCATCCACCCTCGTTAAAGAGGGGTCTTCCAAAATCCCAACTTATGAGAGCAGCACGTATCACGAATGACAGATCATGTTTGGAACCGGCACTTGATAAAGTTGTGCAGAAATTCTTGTACGGGGTTATGACAGAAGGGTGTTGCTGGAATTAAAGGAAGAGGTGATGATGATTCCCAGGGAACAACTTTTAAGACCTTGTTCTAGAAAGATGGCTAATAAAATCCCTCTGGTCACCGAATTCACTACAGCCAGTGGTGTGTTATCCAGAGCAACTAAGGCCTTGTGGCCCATTGTCACCTCCGATAGGAACCTGCCATGCTTTAAAAATAAAACAATTATGCCAAGCTATAAGAGGGGCAGAAATCTCCATGATTTGTTAGTAAAGACGGATGTGTCCCCTAAACGGACAATAATTAATACCAAGGGATGCTTTAAATGCCTTTCTTGTGAGACATGCTGCTACATGGATACGGGTCCTACATTTGTGCATCCAAGGACTCAGATGTCACATCGGATACAACATTATGTGACATGCACAACTCAATTCGTGATCTACGTGATTTCTTGTCCATGCGGATTAATTTATGTGGGTCAGACTATCAGAACGTTCAGGGAACGTATGGCGTTACATCGCTCTGCTATAAGGGGGGAGATTGAGGGAGGAAAAAGAAGTGACCAACCAGTGGCACGCCACTTTAAATTGGCCAAACATTCCTTATCTGACCTAAAATATAAGATCTTGGACCACGTTCCGATATTACCACGAGGGGGTGACAGAGCAAAGGCCCTGGCTCAAAAAGAAGCAAGATGGATCTACAAATTGAACTCTTTAACGCCGAGTGGCCTTAATGAACAAATGCCGTGGAATGTCTTTTTATGATCACATCATATTATTATGTAGCATATGACTCCTTATGAAAACTATGCTCATTGGGCCATATTAATCCATTTATGTCAACTATAGTATGATTGCTCAATTGTTCTTTTTAAGTCATCAGCTGTTATGTGGTATATATTTAACCATTCTTTAGTACCTCACTCCTATGTGGTGCCGGGTGAAGTGACCTGTCCCCCTTGTGTTGGATAGGGGTGTGGGGAATTAAGGTTCCTGTTTATACTGTTATAACATTATTAGGTCATTGGCAGGGATCTTCCGATCTGCAATGATATTGCATCATTCTTCTGGGTGTTCTTGCTTTAATGCTTTTAATCTCTTTTTACTTGCACGCTTCTTTGGGAGCACCTTTCACATATGTGTCTATTTGCTCTTTTCAGTCTGTCCTTGAGCGGCTACCGTGAGCCGCGGTGGGAGCAACGGCCGCGTCCGGTTGCCTAGCAACGATGCAACGTCATCAGTGGAAGCCGGTGACGGAGCTTGGGAGCGCGCGCACCGCACACCGCAGGCGTCCGGAAGCTGACCGAGGGAGACCTTACACGTGGAGACTATTTAGGTAAGTACACTGGTGGGTCTGTGTTTGTTTTGTGTTTACTACACTTGTTTGAGCACCTTGAAAAAAACGCCTATGGGCGTTGAAACGTCGGAGTTATGCTCACTATGCACTATTTGCACTTTAAATAAATAAGCTGCTGTTTTCAAAAATCCGTGGAGTGCCGCCTGGTCCCTGTCTGGGGGAATTATCTGGTTATTCTACACCAGTGGACTGCATCTTTGTATATAAATATATATATATGTGCGAAAGCCCTGACTGACTGACACATCACTAATTCTCTTACTTCCCGATATGTTAGGAAGATGAAATGTAACACAGGTATTCTTCAGGTGGGAAATAGGAAAACTACGTAATTAGAATTTTAATAAACCTCTCCTAAAGGGATGAAATGGGGTTGACATAATGACGTCATTACTGATGGTTCTGTCACTTTTTACCGTATCTGCTACGGCGGCTACTCGAGTAACGCCAAGAAACATGGATTAATATTTATTGTTTACTTACATTAATACGTCTCAAATTTACATCTCTATAAATTTACTAGATTTTTTACACTAATTTATATTTACAACTGTGAAAATCAGAAACTCCTGTACGGGTAGTTCAATAATAAAAGAAAAATCCACCAAGTTGATATCCAGTATTTTCCAAGCAAATATTCTCTATTTCCCTGCAATATTTGGCAGAACATAAAACACTGGCATCACTAATGGAAGCTAACAAAACGGCCCAACGGTCAGAATTGTCCTATGGTCACTTGTCACCAGCGCTGCAAATGGTATTGTCACTAATAACACAAAGCTGACATCGACAAACTAGCTTCACAAAAGAGTGCGAGTTCTTTAGCAAAAAAATTTGAATTTAAAGACTATTCCCAATACACAAACTGTGGCAATTTTTGACAAAGTTCCTTGCCTATGAGAATTGGATCTTGAAAATGTTTTGTGACAGAGACAGCATTTTTCCATGTGAAAGTAATGTGGAGGATCCAGACCAGGTTTTGGAAGCAGTAGCAGAATCCCAGGTGTGTGATCAGCAGCACCTGGCATTTCCTGATATAAGGGTTTCCAGGGCAGAGTCACCTTGCTCTTGACGGTGGAATAGCTACCCAAGTGATAGGCTGGGTTGTGTGGGTTAGACTAGGGACCACTGGAGCCTATCAAGAGTCTGCTATGCTGAGAGTGCCTGTAGGCTACAGCCTGTAATACCGACTGTATATGGATTTAACTTGCTATGTGGTGACCTGCTGTTCAAAATAAACACCGAAAGTGTTCAGCCGAGTCCCCGTGTTTGTGATCCTTGTCACAGTTTATACAATGTAATTCATTTGTGTTAAGTACATAATTTTCTAACAAAGAACCCCATTTCTAATAAGTTTATAGCATTAGAATGTAGCCTCAAGTTTAACGAAAAATACAATGTGAACACTTTAAACATTTGAGGAGTGGCCCCCTAAAATTTTTGTGCACAAAAATTTTAGGCGATCAGCAGTTTCTGAGATGCTCAAATCCCCCCATCTGTCACTAATGATTATTCCATGGTCAGAGTCACTTAGGTCACATTTGTACTAGAGATGAGCGGGTTCGGTTTCTCTGAAACCGAACCCGCACGAACTTCATGTTTTTTTCACGGGTCCGAGCAGACTCGGATCCTCCCGCCTTGCTCGGTTAACCCGAGCGCGCCCGAACGTCATCATGACGCTGTCGGATTCTCGCGAGACTCGGATTCTATATAAGGAGCCGCGCGTCGCCGCCATTTTCACACGTGCATTGAGATTGATAGGGAGAGGACGTGGCTGGCGTCCTCTCCATTAGAAATTAGATTAGAAGAGAGAGAGAGATTGTGCAGAGTCAGACAGAGTTTACCACAGTGACCAGTGCAGTTGTTGTTAGTTAACTTTTATTTATTTTAATATAATATATCCGTTCTCTGCTATATCCGTTCTCTGCCTGAAAAAAAACGATACACAGCAGCAGCCAGTCACACAGTGTGACTCAGTCTGTGTGCACTCAGCTCAGCCCAGTGTGCTGCACATCAATGTATAAAAGGCAAAGCTTATAATAATTGTGGGGGAGACTGGGGAGCACTGCAGGTTGTTATAGCAGGAGCCCCCAGGAGTACATAATATTATATTAATTTAAAATTAAACAGTGCACACTTTTGCTGCAGGAGTGCCACTGCCAGTGTGACTAGTGGTGACCAGTGCCTGACCACCAGTATAGTAGTATATTGTTGTATGTATTGTATACTATCTCTTTATCAACCAGTCTATATTAGCAGCAGACACAGTACAGTGCGGTAGTTCACGGCTGTGGCTACCTCTGTGTCGGCAGTCGGAACTCGGCAGGCAGTCCGTCCATCCATAATTGTATTACAATATATACCACCTAACCGTGGTATTTTTTTTTCTTTCTTTATACCGTCGTCATAGTGTCATACTAGTTGTTACGAGTATACTACTATCTCTTTATCAACCAGTGTACAGTGCGGTAGTTCACGGCTGTGGCTACCTCTGTGTCGGCAGTCGGCAGGCAGTCCGTCCATCCATAATTGTATTATTATTATAATATATACCACCTAACCGTGGTTTTTTTTTCATTCTTTATACCGTCATAGTGTCATACTAGTTGTTACGAGTATACTACTATCTCTTTATCAACCAGTGTACAGTGCGGTAGTTCACGGCTGTGGCTACCTCTGTGTCGGCAGTCGGCAGGCAGTCCGTCCATCCATAATTGTATTATTATTATAATATATACCACCTAACCGTGGTTTTTTTTTCATTCTTTATACCGTCGTCATAGTGTCATACTAGTTGTTACGAGTATACTACTATCTCTTTATCAACCAGTGTACAGTGCGGTAGTTCACGGCTGTGGCTACCTCTGTGTCGGCAGTCGGCAGGCAGTCCGTCCATCCATAATTGTATTATTATTATAATATATACCACCTAACCGTGGTTTTTTTTTCATTCTTTATACCGTCGTCATAGTGTCATACTAGTTGTTACGAGTATACTACTATCTCTTTATCAACCAGTGTACAGTGCGGTAGTTCACGGCTGTGGCTACCTCTGTGTCGGCAGTCGGCAGGCAGTCCGTCCATCCATAATTGTATTATTATTATAATATATACCACCTAACTGTGGTATTTTTTTTTCTTTCTTTATACCGTCGTCATAGTGTCATACTAGTTGTTACGAGTATACTACTATCTCTTTATCAACCAGTGTACAGTGCGGTAGTTCACGGCTGTGGCTACCTCTGTGTCGGCAGTCGGCAGGCAGTCCGTCCATCCATAATTGTATTATTATTATAATATATACCACCTAACCGTGGTTTTTTTTTCATTCTTTATACCGTCATAGTGTCATACTAGTTGTTACGAGTATACTACTATCTCTTTATCAACCAGTGTACAGTGCGGTAGTTCACGGCTGTGGCTACCTCTGTGTCGGCAGTCGGCAGGCAGTCCGTCCATCCATAATTGTATTATTATTATAATATATACCACCTAACCGTGGTTTTTTTTTCATTCTTTATACCGTCGTCATAGTGTCATACTAGTTGTTACGAGTATACTACTATCTCTTTATCAACCAGTGTACAGTGCGGTAGTTCACGGCTGTGGCTACCTCTGTGTCGGCAGTCGGCAGGCAGTCCGTCCATCCATAATTGTATTATTATTATAATATATACCACCTAACCGTGGTTTTTTTTTCATTCTTTATACCGTCGTCATAGTGTCATACTAGTTGTTACGAGTATACTACTATCTCTTTATCAACCAGTGTACAGTGCGGTAGTTCACGGCTGTGGCTACCTCTGTGTCGGCAGTCGGCAGGCAGTCCGTCCATCCATAATTGTATTATTATTATAATATATACCACCTAACTGTGGTATTTTTTTTTCTTTCTTTATACCGTCGTCATAGTGTCATACTAGTTGTTACGAGTATACTACTATCTCTTTATCAACCAGTGTACAGTGCGGTAGTTCACGGCTGTGGCTACCTCTGTGTCGGCAGTCGGCAGGCAGTCCGTCCATCCATAATTGTATTATTATTATAATATATACCACCTAACCGTGGTTTTTTTATACCACCTAACCGTGGCAGTCCGTCCATAATTGTATACTAGTATCCAATCCATCCATCTCCATTGTTTACCTGAGGTGCCTTTTAGTTCTGCCTATAAAATATGGAGAACAAAAAAGTTGAGGTTCCAAAATTAGGGAAAGATCAAGATCCACTTCCACCTCGTGCTGAAGCTGCTGCCACTAGTCATGGCCGAGACGATGAAATGCCAGCAACGTCGTCTGCCAAGGCCGATGCCCAATGTCATAGTACAGAGCATGTCAAATCCAAAACACCAAATATCAGAAAAAAAAGGACTCCAAAACCTAAAATAAAATTGTCGGAGGAGAAGCGTAAACTTGCCAATATGCCATTTACCACACGGAGTGGCAAGGAACGGCTGAGGCCCATGCCTATGTTCATGGCTAGTGGTTCAGCTTCACATGAGGATGGAAGCACTCAGCCTCTCGCTAGAAAACTGAAAAGACTCAAGCTGGCAAAAGCACCGCAAAGAACTGTGCGTTCTTTGAAATCCCAAATCCACAAGGAGAGTCCAATTGTGTCGTTTGCGATGCCTGACCTTCCCAACACTGGACGTGAAGAGCATGCGCCTTCCACTATTTGCATGCCCCCTGCAAGTGCTGGAAGGAGCACCCGCAGTCCAGTTCCTGATAGTCAGATTGAAGATGTCAGTGTTGAAGTACACCAGGATGAGGAGGATATGGGTGTTGCTGGCGCTGGGGAGGAAATTGACCAGGAGGATTCTGATGGTGAGGTGGTTTGTTTAAGTCAGGCACCCGGGGAGACACCTGTTGTCCGTGGGAGGAATATGGCCGTTGACATGCCAGGTGAAAATACCAAAAAAATCAGCTCTTCGGTGTGGAGGTATTTCACCAGAAATGCGGACAACAGGTGTCAAGCCGTGTGTTCCCTTTGTCAAGCTGTAATAAGTAGGGGTAAGGACGTTAACCACCTCGGAACATCCTCCCTTATACGTCACCTGCAGCGCATTCATAATAAGTCAGTGACAAGTTCAAAAACTTTGGGTGACAGCGGAAGCAGTCCACTGACCAGTAAATCCCTTCCTCTTGTAACCAAGCTCACGCAAACCACCCCACCAACTCCCTCAGTGTCAATTTCCTCCTTCCCCAGGAATGCCAATAGTCCTGCAGGCCATGTCACTGGCAAGTCTGATGAGTCCTCTCCTGCCTGGGATTCCTCCGATGCATCCTTGCGTGTAACGCCTACTGCTGCTGGCGCTGCTGTTGTTGCCGCTGGGAGTCGATGGTCATCCCAGAGGGGAAGTCGTAAGCCCACTTGTACTACTTCCAGTAAGCAATTGACTGTTCAACAGTCCTTTGCGAGGAAGATGAAATATCACAGCAGTCATCCTACTGCAAAGCGGATAACTGAGGCCTTGACAACTATGTTGGTGTTAGACGTGCGTCCGGTATCCGCCGTTAGTTCACAGGGAACTAGACAATTTATTGAGGCAGTGTGCCCCCGTTACCAAATACCATCTAGGTTCCACTTCTCTAGGCAGGCGATACCGAGAATGTACACGGACGTCAGAAAAAGACTCACCAGTGTCCTAAAAAATGCAGTTGTACCCAATGTCCACTTAACCACGGACATGTGGACAAGTGGAGCAGGGCAGGGTCAGGACTATATGACTGTGACAGCCCACTGGGTAGATGTATGGACTCCCGCCGCAAGAACAGCAGCGGCGGCACCAGTAGCAGCATCTCGCAAACGCCAACTCTTTCCTAGGCAGGCTACG
This sequence comes from Pseudophryne corroboree, assembly GCF_028390025.1. NCBI lineage: Eukaryota > Metazoa > Chordata > Amphibia > Anura > Myobatrachidae > Pseudophryne > Pseudophryne corroboree. The sequence goes on along the minus strand of NC_086455.1, from coordinate 167,630,857 downwards.
CTTTGTATCACCGCTTTCCAGAATACGCACACAGCTGAAAACCTCTTACGGCAACTGAGGAAGATCATCGCGGAATGGCTTACCCCAATTGGACTCTCCTGTGGATTTGTGGCATCGGACAACGCCAGCAATATTGTGTGTGCATTAAATATGGGCAAATTCCAGCACGTCCCATGTTTTGCACGGTATCCGGACGGCTTATCGATCCAGCAAAGACCGACAACCAACAGATCGACAACCTAAAATCGAACTTAACTTGATCGACAACACTAAAAGGTCGACAAACATTACATCGACAACAACAATAGGTCGACAACACCATGTCCGACAACAAAACAACACCGACAAACACAACATAGACACATGACAACATCGACAACATGTTCACAGACAAAAGAAAACATAGAACGGAAATATCACAGACATCACAATCATCGACAACAAACATATAGACATTCAAACTGATCGACACGAAACATATATACAAACCAATAGTTCGATAATACACTCATAGACAAACACAAACCTAGACAACAAGAAACATAGACAACAAATAGATCGACAACAAACAGATCGACACAACATTAATAGACATCACATGGAACAGACACACCGTAAGATAGACAAACATAAAGGTCGACAACATTAAAACAGACAACAAACAGATCGACACAACATTAATAGACATCACATGGAACAGACACACCGTAAGATAGACAAACATAAAGGTCGACAACATTAAAACAGACAACAAACAGATCGACACAACATTAATAGACATAACAATAATAGACCTACCAATATTTCTACACTTTCCTCTTATGCGTGGAACTACAAGTCCAAGGCTGCCCGCCAATCTCCCACAAGCCTTTACCCACTGCCGCCAATCATTCCCTGCATGGTACACTATCCCCCCCCCCCCCCCCATCCCTGCGCACCCCTCTATTTCTGGACGTACACTCCTATGTGTTCTCTTCACACCCCACCCCCCTGCACCCCATCAGGCGTCTTGCATTAGACGCTACCCCCGTTGATAGCTTCAGCCGCCCGACTCTCCTCTTATGCCTGGAACTACAAGTCCAAGGCTGACCCCCAAGCTCCCACAAGCCTCTTATACCTGGAACTACAAGTCCAAGGCTGACCGCCAAGCTCCCACAAGCCTCTTATGCCTGGAACTACAAGTCCAAGGCTGACCGCCAAGCTCCCACAAGCCTTTACCCACTGCCGTCAATTATTCCCTGCATGGTACACTATCCCCCCCCCCATCCCTGCGCACCCCATCAGGCGTCTTGCATTAGACGCTACCCCCGTTAATAGCTTCAGCCGCCCGACTCTCCTCTTATGCCTGGAACTACAAGTCCAAGGCTGACCGCCAAGCTCCCACAAGCCTTTACCCACTGCCGTCAATTATTCCCTGCATGGTACACTATCCCCCCCCCATCCCTGCGCACCCCATCAGGCGTCTTGCATTAGACGCTACCCCCCGTTAATAGCTTCAGCCGCCCGACTCTCCTCTTATGCCTGGAACTACAAGTCCAAGGCTGACCGCCAAGCTCCCACAAGCCTTTACCCACTGCCGTCAATCATTCCCTGCATGGTACACTATCCCCCCCCCCCCCCTCCCTGCGCACCCATACTAAACAAATTAAATCATGTTTATGTCTCCCTTACACCCCTATCTGTAGACTCCAAGTCTCTTACATACAAACACCATACTAATCCGAGTCACATAAAGTTCACCACTTATCTTATTGTCTCCTCCAGACCCCATGTCTCTCCTGTCAACCTTTGAATGATCACGCACCCAAGAACATGTTGGGTGCGTGTTGTTTTCAAACTCCAAATAATAAAACCCCCCCCCAGACTATTCTATGCACCCTCATTGAAGTCATCACCCTTCCCAAATTTACACCCCCCCCAATCCATCCAAAATGAAAAGCTTCCTCCGCTAATTTCCAAATCAAATACCCTCCTCTAAAGCATGGAACTACAAGTCCAAGGCTGCCCGCCAATCTCCCACAAGCCTTTACCCACTGCCGCCAATCATTCCCTGCATGGTACACTATCCCCCCCCCCCCCCCCCCCATCCCTGCGCACCCCTCTATTTTTGGACGTACACTCCTATGTGTTCTCTTCACACCCCACCCCCCTGCACCCCATCAGGCGTCTTGCATTAGACGCTACCCCCGTTAATAGCTTCAGCCGCCCGACTCTCCTCTTATGCCTGGAACTACAAGTCCAAGGCTGACCGCCAAGCTCCCACAAGCCTTTACCCACTGCCGTCAATTATTCCCTGCATGGTACACTAGCCCCCCCCATCCCTGCGCACCCCATCAGGCGTCTTGCATCAGACGCTACCCCCGCTAATAGATTCAGCCGCCCGACTTTCCTCTTATGCGTGGAACTACAAGTACAAGGCTGCCCGACAATCTCCCACAAGCCTTTACCCACTGCCGTCAATCATTCCCTGCATGGTACACTATCCCCCCCCCTCCCCCATCCCTGCGCACCCCTCTATTTCTGGACGTACACTCCTATGTGTTCTCTTCACACCCCACCCCCCTGCACCCCATCAGGCGTCTTGCATTAGACGCTACCCCCGTTAATAGCTTCAGCCGCCCGACTCTCCTCTTATGCCTGGAAATACAAGTCCAAGGCTGACCGCCAAGCTCCCACAAGCCTCTTATGCCTGGAACTACAAGTACAAGGCTGACCGCCAAGCTCCCACAAGCCTCTTATGCCTGGAAATACAAGTCCAAGGCTGACCGCCAAGCTCCCACAAGCCTCTTATGCCTGGAACTACAAGTACAAGGCTGACCGCCAAGCTCCCACAAGCCTCTTATGCCTGGAACTACAAGTCCAAGGCTGACCGCCAAGCTCCCACAAGCCTTTACCCACTGCCGTCAATTATTCCCTGCATGGTACACTATCCCCCCCCCATCCCTGCGCACCCCATCAGGCGTCTTGCATTAGACGCTACCCCCGTTAATAGCTTCATCCGCCCGACTCTCCTCTTCTGCCTGGAACTACAAGTCCAAGGCTGACCGCCAAGCTCCCACAAGCCTTTACCCACTGCCGTCAATTATTCCCTGCATGGTACACTATCCCCCCCCCCATCCCTGCGCACCCCATCAGGCGTCTTGCATTAGACGCTACCCCCGTTAATAGCTTCAGCCGCCCGACTCTCCTCTTATGCCTGGAACTACAAGTCCAAGGCTGACCGCCAAGCTCCCACAAGCCTTTACCCACTGCCGTCAATCATTCCCTGCATGGTACACTATCCCCCCCCCCCCCCCTCCCTGCGCACCCATACTAAACAAATTAAATCATGTTTATGTCTCCCTTACACCCCTATCTGTAGACTCCAAGTCTCTTACATACAAACACCATACTAATCCGAGTCACATAAAGTTCACCACTTATCTTATTGTCTCCTCCAGACCCCATGTCTCTCCTGTCAAAACCTTTGAATGATCACGCACCCAAGAACATGTTGGGTGCGTGTTGTTTTCAAACTCCAAATAATAAAACCCCCCCCCAGACTATTCTATGCACCCTCATTGAAGTCATCACCCTTCCCAAATTTACACCCCCCCCAATCCATCCAAAATGAAAAGCTTCCTCCGCTAATTTCCAAATCAAATACCCTCCTCTAAAGCATGGAACTACAAGTCCAAGGCTGCCCGCCAATCTCCCACAAGCCTTTACCCACTGCCGCCAATCATTCCCTGCATGGTACACTATCCCCCCCCCCCCCCCCCATCCCTGCGCACCCCTCTATTTTTGGACGTACACTCCTATGTGTTCTCTTCACACCCCACCCCCCTGCACCCCATCAGGCGTCTTGCATTAGACGCTACCCCCGTTAATAGCTTCAGCCGCCCGACTCTCCTCTTATGCCTGGAACTACAAGTCCAAGGCTGACCGCCAAGCTCCCACAAGCCTTTACCCACTGCCGTCAATTATTCCCTGCATGGTACACTAGCCCCCCCCATCCCTGCGCACCCCATCAGGCGTCTTGCATCAGACGCTACCCCCGTTAATAGCTTCAGCCGCCCGACTCTCCTCTTATGCCTGGAACTACAAGTCCAAGGCTGACCGCCAAGCTCCCACAAGCCTTTACCCACTGCCGTCAATTATTCCCTGCATGGTACACTAGCCCCCCCCATCCCTGCGCACCCCATCAGGCGTCTTGCATCAGACGCTACCCCGCTAATAGATTCAGCCGCCCGACTTTCCTCTTATGCGTGGAACTACAAGTACAAGGCTGCCCGACAATCTCCCACAAGCCTTTACCCACTGCCGTCAATCATTCCCTGCATGGTACACTATCCCCCCCCCCCCCCCCCATCCCTGCGCACCCCTCTATTTCTGGACGTACACTCCTATGTGTTCTCTTCACACCCCACCCCCCTGCACCCCATCAGGCGTCTTGCATTAGACGCTACCCCCGTTAATAGCTTCAGCCGCCCGACTCTCCTCTTATGCCTGGAAATACAAGTCCAAGGCTGACCGCCAAGCTCCCACAAGCCTCTTATGCCTGGAACTACAAGTACAAGGCTGACCGCCAAGCTCCCACAAGCCTCTTATGCCTGGAACTACAAGTACAAGGCTGACCGCCAAGCTCCCACAAGCCTCTTATGCCTGGAACTACAAGTCCAAGGCTGACCGCCAAGCTCCCACAAGCCTTTACCCACTGCCGTCAATTATTCCCTGCATGGTACACTATCCCCCCCCCCATCCCTGCGCACCCCATCAGGCGTCTTGCATTAGACGCTACCCCCGTTAATAGCTTCAGCCGCCCGACTCTCCTCTTATGCCTGGAACTACAAGTCCAAGGCTGACCGCCAAGCTCCCACAAGCCTCTTATGCCTGGAACTACAAGTACAAGGCTGACCGCCAAGCTCCCACAAGCCTCTTATGCCTGGAACTACAAGTACAAGGCTGACCGCCAAGCTCCCACAAGCCTCTTATGCCTGGAACTACAAGTCCAAGGCTGACCGCCAAGCTCCCACAAGCCTTTACCCACTGCCGTCAATTATTCCCTGCATGGTACACTATCCCCCCCCCCATCCCTGCGCACCCCATCAGGCGTCTTGCATTAGACGCTACCCCCGTTAATAGCTTCAGCCGCCCGACTCTCCTCTTATGCCTGGAACTACAAGTCCAAGGCTGACCGCCAAGCTCCCACAAGCCTTTACCCACTGCCGTCAATCATTCCCTGCATGGTACACTATCCCCCCCCCCCCCCTCCCTGCGCACCCATACTAAACAAATTAAATCATGTTTATGTCTCCCTTACACCCCTATCTGTAGACTCCAAGTCTCTTACATACAAACACCATACTAATCCGAGTCACATAAAGTTCACCACTTATCTTATTGTCTCCTCCAGACCCCATGTCTCTCCTGTCAAAACCTTTGAATGATCACGCACCCAAGAACATGTTGGGTGCGTGTTGTTTTCAAACTCCAAATAATAAAACCCCCCCCCAGACTATTCTATGCACCCTCATTGAAGTCATCACCCTTCCCAAATTTACACCCCCCCCAATCCATCCAAAATGAAAAGCTTCCTCCGCTAATTTCCAAATCAAATACCCTCCTCTAAAGCATGGAACTACAAGTCCAAGGCTGCCCGCCAATCTCCCACAAGCCTTTACCCACTGCCGCCAATCATTCCCTGCATGGTACACTATCCCCCCCCCCCCCCCCATCCCTGCGCACCCCTCTATTTTTGGACGTACACTCCTATGTGTTCTCTTCACACCCCACCCCCCTGCACCCCATCAGGCGTCTTGCATTAGACGCTACCCCCGTTAATAGCTTCAGCCGCCCGACTCTCCTCTTATGCCTGGAACTACAAGTCCAAGGCTGACCGCCAAGCTCCCACAAGCCTTTACCCACTGCCGTCAATTATTCCCTGCATGGTACACTAGCCCCCCCCATCCCTGCGCACCCCATCAGGCGTCTTGCATCAGACGCTACCCCCGTTAATAGCTTCAGCCGCCCGACTCTCCTCTTATGCCTGGAACTACAAGTCCAAGGCTGACCGCCAAGCTCCCACAAGCCTTTACCCACTGCCGTCAATTATTCCCTGCATGGTACACTAGCCCCCCCCATCCCTGCGCACCCCATCAGGCGTCTTGCATCAGACGCTACCCCGCTAATAGATTCAGCCGCCCGACTTTCCTCTTATGCGTGGAACTACAAGTACAAGGCTGCCCGACAATCTCCCACAAGCCTTTACCCACTGCCGTCAATCATTCCCTGCATGGTACACTATCCCCCCCCCCCCCCCATCCCTGCGCACCCCTCTATTTCTGGACGTACACTCCTATGTGTTCTCTTCACACCCCACCCCCCTGCACCCCATCAGGCGTCTTGCATTAGACGCTACCCCCGTTAATAGCTTCAGCCGCCCGACTCTCCTCTTATGCCTGGAAATACAAGTCCAAGGCTGACCGCCAAGCTCCCACAAGCCTCTTATGCCTGGAACTACAAGTACAAGGCTGACCGCCAAGCTCCCACAAGCCTCTTATGCCTGGAACTACAAGTACAAGGCTGACCGCCAAGCTCCCACAAGCCTCTTATGCCTGGAACTACAAGTCCAAGGCTGACCGCCAAGCTCCCACAAGCCTTTACCCACTGCCGTCAATTATTCCCTGCATGGTACACTATCCCCCCCCCCATCCCTGCGCACCCCATCAGGCGTCTTGCATTAGACGCTACCCCCGTTAATAGCTTCAGCCGCCCGACTCTCCTCTTATGCCTGGAACTACAAGTCCAAGGCTGACCGCCAAGCTCCCACAAGCCTTTACCCACTGCCGTCAATTATTCCCTGCATGGTACACTATCCCCCCCCCCATCCCTGCGCACCCCATCAGGCGTCTTGCATTAGACGCTACCCCCGTTAATAGCTTCAGCCGCCCGACTCTCCTCTTATGCCTGGAACTACAAGTCCAAGGCTGACCGCCAAGCTCCCACAAGCCTTTACCCACTGCCGTCAATCATTCCCTGCATGGTACACTATCCCCCCCCCCCCCCCTCCCTGCGCACCCATACTAAACAAATTAAATCATGTTTATGTCTCCCTTACACCCCTATCTGTAGACTCCAAGTCTCTTACATACAAACACCATACTAATCCGAGTCACATAAAGTTCACCACTTATCTTATTGTCTCCTCCAGACCCCATGTCTCTCCTGTCAAAACCTTTGAATGATCACGCACCCAAGAACATGTTGGGTGCGTGTTGTTTTCAAACTCCAAATAATAAACCCCCCCCCCAGACTATTCTATGCACCCTCATTGAAGTCATCACCCTTCCCAAATTTACACCCCCCCCAATCCATCCAAAATGAAAAGCTTCCTCCGCTAATTTCCAAATCAAATACCCTCCTCTAAAGCATGGAACTACAAGTCCAAGGCTGCCCGCCAATCTCCCACAAGCCTTTACCCACTGCCGCCAATCATTCCCTGCATGGTACACTATCCCCCCCCCCCCCCCCCATCCCTGCGCACCCCTCTATTTTTGGACGTACACTCCTATGTGTTCTCTTCACACCCCACCCCCCTGCACCCCATCAGGCGTCTTGCATTAGACGCTACCCCCGTTAATAGCTTCAGCCGCCCGACTCTCCTCTTATGCCTGGAACTACAAGTCCAAGGCTGACCGCCAAGCTCCCACAAGCCTTTACCCACTGCCGTCAATTATTCCCTGCATGGTACACTAGCCCCCCCCATCCCTGCGCACCCCATCAGGCGTCTTGCATCAGACGCTACCCCCGTTAATAGCTTCAGCCGCCCGACTCTCCTCTTATGCCTGGAACTACAAGTCCAAGGCTGACCGCCAAGCTCCCACAAGCCTTTACCCACTGCCGTCAATTATTCCCTGCATGGTACACTAGCCCCCCCCATCCCTGCGCACCCCATCAGGCGTCTTGCATCAGACGCTACCCCGCTAATAGATTCAGCCGCCCGACTTTCCTCTTATGCGTGGAACTACAAGTACAAGGCTGCCCGACAATCTCCCACAAGCCTTTACCCACTGCCGTCAATCATTCCCTGCATGGTACACTATCCCCCCCCCCCCCCCCCTCCCTGCGCACCCATACTAAACAAATTAAATCATGTTTATGTCTCCCTTACACCCCTATCTGTAGACTCCAAGTCTCTTACATACAAACACCATACTAATCCGAGTCACATAAAGTTCACCACTTATCTTATTGTCTCCTCCAGACCCCATGTCTCTCCTGTCAAAACCTTTGAATGATCACGCACCCAAGAACATGTTGGGTGCGTGTTGTTTTCAAACTCCAAATAATAAAACCCCCCCCCAGACTATTCTATGCACCCTCATTGAAGTCATCACCCTTCCCAAATTTACACCCCCCCCAATCCATCCAAAATGAAAAGCTTCCTCCGCTAATTTCCAAATCAAATACCCTCCTCTAAAGCATGGAACTACAAGTCCAAGGCTGCCCGCCAATCTCCCACAAGCCTTTACCCACTGCCGCCAATCATTCCCTGCATGGTACACTATCCCCCCCCCCCCACCCATCCCTGCGCACCCCTCTATTTCTGGACGTACACTCCCATTCTTCTCATACCTCCCCCTGTACCCCTTTATGTGCCTCTAATGAGACTCTGTCACCTACAAAGTTATTTCTATTGCGTGTCGCTACAAGTCTCATTCCGGACCATGAACAATCGTATGACGGCACTCTCCATATATTATTGACAAACCTCTCTAAGTATACATTTTTTATATTTTATACTAGTATAGGTATGTATCCTAATAAAAGTTTTTTATTTAAATCCAATCAATATCCCAACGTTTTACCCTTAAAAAATATTTGTTAATTTTAACCCTCCCACTTATTTAAATTTAAAGTTTTGGCCATTGGTTACATTTGAATATATTTTAACTCTCCTCCCTCTTCAAAATGCTATAAAGAGTTACTCTTAGCTCAGGTCTACATAATCGACATTCATCCAGCCTTCTGATCAAGTACTCATTCGTATTTCAACTATGGCTGATGAACCTTCATGTCGTTTGGTTCCTTCTACAAGAGGAATGCTCTTAAACATAGACGGATATCTTTTGGCAAAAAACAAGCAGCGTGGTGATGTCGTCTATTGGCACTGCACAGAGAGGAAGACCGGCCCTTGTTCATGTTTTGCAAAGACGACCATTGTTGCAGGACAGCACCAACTTAATACTCATGGAGAACATACTCATACTCCGAAGGCTGAAAAAACAGATGTTGCCATTGCCAAGGCATCAATAAAGCAACGTGCAAGGGATACCAATGATCCACCATCTGTAATAATTCAAGCGGTTACTGCCCAAATGCCGTCTACTAGTGCTGCCTGTCTTCCTAACAGTGAATCCCTCCGTAAACTTGTGAAAAGGGTAAGGAGAGCGGATTGCCCACCTGAGCCAACCACACTCGATGATATTGATATCCCACATAATTTGGAATACATTGATGGGATAAAATTTCTTGGAAAGGACAGTACTTTCCACAACGAAAGGACACTATTATTCAGTACAGAAGCTAACTTGCGGAAGCTTCATGAGGCACCGTATTGGGTAATGGATGGCACTTTCAAAACGTGTCCAACCCTATTTAGACAAATATACTCAATTCATGCTATGGTTGGCACAGATGACAGTACGCAACGCTTCGTCCCACTGGTCTATGGATTGCTTAGTAGCAAAAGTGAGGTTTGTTATATCCGTTTTTTAGAAGACCTACAGGATTATGCACAGGAATATGATATTCTATTTTCTCCTCTTTACATTTTGACAGATTTTGAGAATGCTGCAATACAAGCAGCTAAACAAGTTTTTCCGAGTAGCACACATAAGTGTTGCTTGTTTCATTTAGGTCAAAATATTTGGCGAAAAATTCAATCATGTGGCTTATCTGTACAATATGGACGTGATCATGCTTTTGCTATGAAACTTAGGAACCTTCAGGCACTTTCCTTCCTCCCAGCAGACGAAATCCCTGCTGCATTTGAACAATTAAAATCAGAAATGCCTCCTAATGCTGCTACATTAGTAACTTATTTTGAGGAGACATATATATTGGGGCGGCTTAGAGAACGAACCAGAAGTCAAAACAGATGTCCCCCACTGTTTCCACCATGCATGTGGTCAGTGCATGACAATATGGTTGGTGGGATTCCAAGGACCCAAAATAAGTTGGAAGGATGGCACAGGAGATGGAATATTCTCCTGGGAGAGAAAAAGTTTGGAGTCTACAAACTTATCTCCTATCTTCACAAGGAGCAACAAATGACCACCAAGCTCATTGAAAAAGTAACCTTTAATGTTGCCCGAACACCAACCAAACGTGAAAATACTGCTCGAGAAGATGCACTACAGAAATGTTTTGCCCAACTTGGTTTCATAGATTTGATGGAATTTCTAAATGCCATTGCCTTCCATCTCAAGTTGGAGTAACTTTAAAACTAATTCTAAACATAGTTATTTTTTCATTTTAAAGTTAAGTTTCATATTTTCTATGGTTTATTTTTCATTAGTTGACTTTCAATCATTTAAAATACCATAAAAAAAAAACCACTTTTCACATATTGAATTTTCGGGTGCTATCATTACTGGTAAGTAGAATTTTTATAATTATAGAAATTAACTATTATTCAAGTATTTTCTACATTATGTTTTCCATTCTAAAATATACATCAATCAAAAATCTCTAGCTATATTTTAAAGATTTAAAATATAATGGTTTCCCATTTCAGTTTAGCACAGTTGTACCCATGTAATGTTTTTCATAAAGTTTCCCTTCATTAATTTTAACATAAATTTTATTAATATTCTTCAATTAAAACAATTATATTGTTTATCAAACAGATTTACAATATTTTCTATATCAAAACAAATATATATATATATTTGGTTGCACCATTTTTGAAATCCTATTTTTACTGCAACGGTTAGATTTTTTTATTTGCCTAATTCATGGTGTACATGCTGTGGTTCTCCATTTGCTGTTGAAATAAACATCCCAGCATGCACTCTCACAGGTTTGCTTTTATTATATTTAAACATGTTGTCCATGCTTGCTGGGAGGTGTATTTAAAATGCCGAAGGAAACCATGGACTAGGTAATGGTTAGGCAACCTTTGTCTCACCAACTTCTGTGTAACTAAACTACCCAGCATGCACTGCCACAGTGTTGGCATCACTATAATAAAAAAAAAGTTTAAAGGCATGCAGTATGCTGTGGTTCCATAACTCATTTAGACACATGCTGTGTTATCCTGGCCTTATCCTTATGAAATAACTGTTTTTAACACAATGAGATAAATTCTAATTTATGTATAAACTGTAAAAATGCAAAACAGTGATAGGTATTAATTAAATTATTAATGTTTTCTTGTGCATGTAACATACTAAATATTATGATTGGTTAATAACAATCTTACATTGTTACACCTCATTTCTCAAACAAGCAATACCCCCTTCCCTTAAATTTGATTATTTTTTTAAATTATAAAGAATTTATTAGCACACAAATGTCAATATAGTATAGTAGACACTAACTCTAAATTGATGTAACTGTAATGGTCTGCATGCAGGCTCAATCTAGCAGCAGCGATAGCGATGTTCGTCACCGCGCATCGCTATCGCAGAGGGGGCTACACACGAGTGATATGTGCAGAAAATCTAATCAATCTAGTCAGATTGATTAGATTTTAGCCATGGATCTCTCCATGAGTACCCCCCTTAATATTGCTCTCTAAATTGTATACAATTTCAAAGTGCATATCAACTATTCTAAACATTTGCTAACTTTTCTGCATTGCTAATATATTTACTCAATTTTTTTAAATTAGTTTACTGTTCTGACCTCCCAATCATCATCTGCAAGCCAAAGAAGATTTTTTCTCCTTATTACTTTCCAGGTAATATGCATTTTAAAACAATTTGATGTAGATAATTTGTCTTCTATTTATGTACCTTAATCATCTGTTCTAATGTAATAGTTTAATCTTGACATTGTTAATTATATTTTTTTTTCACCTAAACTAGTTATCTTGTTTGCCCTTCCAATCAACTGCAATCCGCTGATTAGGACTCCTCATTATTTGGTTTTGCGGTAACTATACCTATTGAAACAGTTTTTATCATTTTTATATTTAGCCTGTTTACGTACTTTAATCAGCTCTTAACAAAACATATTACATACATTAAATAATATTTTTAATTTATTTCTTACATAATCTTGTTAACTGTTATGACCTTTGAAATGTCTGATATCCATATCTTCATTTTTAGATTCATTCCTTTTTTTTTATTTAATTATAATTCTAAACTAAATTGTACTTCTAACATGAATCCTGGAATCATGTACCTTTAAAAATATTAACATATCTAAAATGAACATATTTGCTTTACCTATACACTAATATATATATTACTACACAGGACCATATCTCTAACTTTGGAAATGCCTAGTATGGATCCACTCTCTATTGTTAATATTACATAACAATAAAATATTATTCAACTGAATATATTTATTTGAAAAAATATCATATTTAACTATATTGTTATGACAGCAATATATTTAACATTTTCCTATTGAATTATTTTAAACAATAACCAAAATCAAATGTTCGTAATTTTTATCCATCATTAATATAAACACTGTCAGATTAGGATGGCAATAGTATTTCCACATCTTCTTCAGAAACTGTGTATATTTACCAAAATATAGTACAATAATAAAATTATACAATACTAATAAAACTGTGTAATATCTCTCAATGTTTGGGTATTAAAGTTGACAGATTTTTACCCTTAATGTAAACTAAAAAAAAATTACTCTTAGATTAACAAATATGAAAAAAAATTTTTTTTTTGTTTTTATATTATTATATAGAAAACACGTAAAAAAAATTCCTTTTTTAAATTTTTTTATTGAATCATCATTGTTTGTGCACACAGTGTATGACTATTTTTTTTTCAATACAGGAAAAGAAACTTGATCCACAATGAATCCACAACAAAGAATATGAAAACCATCTTGATCCTACATAACATAATCTGATGCGGTGATATTATTCTTATTAATCTTTATTATAGAAACATATACAATATATTTTTTTCAAGATTTATTTATAAATCTATTACCAGTTATAATATGTTAACCTGTTCAAAGTTCACCCTTTAGAAAATAAAAGTTTTATTCATTGAAAATACTATGTTAGCTTATTGTTTTTATTATTATTCCTCATACTTACAGCACCCTAAAACTTAAATGACGCAATATGTGGGAAATACATACGCGTGTATGTCTTTGAGGGAAACATGGGAAATGATGATAGCGTCAATTGGCTAGATGGTTTACGCCATCAAAGAACCATATATATTTGCTAATCTGATCCCATCCTTACCTTCATAATTTTAATTTCCAATTCCAATTTTTTATATATCAATATTAAAAATTTACTATTTTGCGAGTTTGGAAGCAAATTTGTGTAATGTGTACATTAAACACACAAATATGTTCCGATTGGTAATCTATTCAAATATTATTGCAAATACAATTAGAATATATAAATAGTGGGAGCGCAGAATGAATCCAATATATTATTTTATTTAAAATATTAATATGTCATCCACATAAAAATGCAGTACATGAACTAGCCTAAGAAAAAACAATTGATATTATATAAATGTAAACGAGACTGCCATATCTCCTGAACAAATATGAATAAAAATCCTTTAATAAACCCTAGTTAGGGCTGCATTAATGCTTCATGAAAATCAGCCGTGCGTCCACGAGCTGAAATGATTGTAAAAAGGAGACTGCTAAAAAGTGCCTCTGTTATAAGTCACTGTCCTCCTTATACACAATAGAATCTCATTGGTAGAGAGTGTCCCAGTACTGGACTTGCGGACAACCGTGCTGTAGTATTATGTGGCAAATGGATAGTGATGGTCAAATTCTATTTGTGGTATATCACCTGATGTAGAAGCCTCTCCGTCAAAGGCGCTGTACTGAGCCGGGTTTGCTGGGGCTCTGTGCAGTGAACGTACAGCTGGTCTCGTCACCGGTGTACCATCCAGATGAACACGGTAGTTTAATTCTGCTGAAGGATGCTGTACCAGTCTGGATATGCAACAGTGTAAAAATACTGGAGCAGCAGATTCTCCGTCCGCTGGTGGAAAAATCTGTATTAATTGCGGCTACGGTCCACTGGATGCATGCGGGTCACAGGGTGTTAAGAGAATATAGCAGTCCAAATGAGGTACTTCAAAGGAGTACCTTAACGCGTTTCTCGTCCCACAACGCTGGCCGTTTCATCAGAAGGAAATGAATTTTATTTCATTTCAAAGGTACTCCTTTGAAGGACCTCATTTGGACTGCTATATTCTCCTGACACCCTGTGAGCCGCATGCATCGAGTGGACCGTAGCCGCAATTAATACGGATTTTTACACCAGCGGACGGAGAATCTGCTGCTCCAGTATTTTTACACTGTTGCATATCCAGACTGGTACAGCATCCTTCAGCAGAATTAAACTACCGTGTTCATCTGGATGGTACACCGGTGACGAGACCAGCTGTACGTTCACTGCACAGAGCCCCAGCAAACCCGGCTCAGTACAGCGCCTTTGACGGAGAGGCTTCTACATCAGGTGATATACCACAAATAGAATTTGACCATCACTATCCATTTGCCACAGAATACTACAGCACGGTTGTCCGCAAGTCCAGTACTGGGACACTCTCTACCAATGAGATTCTATTGTGTATAAGGAGGACAGTGACTTATAACAGAGGCACTTTTTAGCAGTCTCCTTTTTACAATCATTTCAGCTCGTGGACGCACGGCTGATTTTCATGAAGCATTAATGCAGCCCTAACTAGGGTTTATTAAAGGTTTTTTATTCATATTTGTTCAGGAGATATGGCAGTCTCGTTTACATTTATATAATATCAATTGTTTTTTCTGAGGCTAGTTCATGTACTGCATTTTTATGTGGATGACATATTAATATTTTAAATAAAACAATATATTGGATTCATTCTGCGCTCCCACTCTTTCTTTTTTCACACTCACTTTGATCCATTGTTGGGGCAGCCCGCCCACAACTGGTGAGCAGCCGCCTGAATCCAACTACATATAGTGTGTGTATTTTAGAGCGCAAATCTTTTGTATATATTTTTTGAATATATAAATGCATTGTTAAGCAAATGCAAATTATTAACAATACAAAACTTGCAATAATTTTTTTGGGATATTATTAGAATATAAATTATATATATATGCATGAACAATCACTGTAATATGGAATATGTGTCTGTACATATATTTTCTCTATTTTTATCTTGAACATATTAGTATGTGAACCCCACCAACATGAACAAACCAAAACAAAACAAAATAAATTTAGAACATTTTCAGGAATGCACGACTTGAAGTATCTCAGAAAGTATATTCCTATTATCGATTTGTCTTTTCAAACAGGACACATGGATGACTCTGTATCCCTCTGTCTTCAGTTCCTTCACCCTGGCTCGCAAGACCGTTTGTGACATATCTAAAAATGAAGTAAAACAGGTAAGTTCTTGAAAGTTAATTTCCATACTTTTGTCCACCTTATCTTTAACTGTAGTCTTCATTTTAAAAGAAATGCAAGGTTTAAAGGTAACAACCCTAATTATAATAAAATATTACAATATATATTTCTCATTGTGACTCTAGATCAGTAGTGCACCGAAGATTTTTCCATCATTTGTATTAGCAATGGTTAAGTTAAAGATATACAAGCACTATAGTAATGGGTTCCATCATAAATTATGTTTCACGGCACAGACAAAATTATCATGTCCAAACAACCCCAAAATATTGCAAAAATCACCATTCAATGGAAGCACTACTGACTAATAAAATACATTCTGAAAGAATGCATTTCTTGGACAAAGCAATGCCGTATGTCTGAGTTTAATTTATTAGTCTGCGGTGCCGATGTTTGATGTATGTATATATATATATATATATATATATATATATATATATATATATATAGTGTCAGTTTGTACTGTGCTCCAAACAATAAATACAATATGCTGCAGTGACCTCCTCGTCAGCTTGGCATAAGATGACTATGTAGATGAAAGGTAATCGGCTGCACTCACACTGCCGTATTCAATGATGCAAAAAGTGTCCCTTTATTGCCTACATGTTTTGTTAAAAATCCCCTTCTTCAGGGACAGATTTCTGTCCAAATAACTTGAAAATATCTACATATATTTAAAAGTTTATTATATCCTGTTTAACACTCTTCTTCCTTATGTCTTTACTCTTTTTTTATTTGTTTTCCTTTTATATTTCAGGCAACTTTGTCTACATGTGTGTTTCCAGAGCTCTGGTCCTCTACATAAAACAAAGATATTTGTATGCTACATGCCAGCATTTTGCTTATACTCCACTCTTGTGATGTCTAAACTTGTAGCCTATAACACTCTGCTAAGACTGTATCCAAAGTAAATCAAATGATGTTTTTTTTTTGAAAAATTTACAAACCATACACAAAATTACAATAGAAAATCAATGTAGGATTAACTTAGTTTCCTATTGAGTTTGGTGATTCAAACTCACAATTTGAATAAGAAGCCTATGGCTAAAACTAATTAAAAATAATAAATGTTAGTGTTATATGTAGGATTTTTTAAGTGCAGGATGATGATCGTTGAGTAGGGCACATTTGTTATCTTGAGGAAACACATTTTTTATGTTACGTTTTTCAAAAAAAGCATAGCACATATGTCTCACCATATTTAGTTATCTGATAATGCAATCTATATACATTTATTAATTACCTTTAATATTTAAGCTTCATCCTCATCGTTAGCTTCCTGTCTCTTCCAATGTTGAATTTGAATATTTGCACGCTCTAATCTGACTCGAAGATCCATATTCTCATCATAGCTTGAGCTAGGTCGATAAGCCAATTGCAATCTTGAATGCACTTCTGATGCTACAGCTATGCTTCTCAAATTTGTGTTTTCAGGGCTGTATTCAGAGGGTACAGGTGCAGCGGTGGATTTATACTTTCCTGTTGCAGCGGTGGATTCTGAGGGTCCTGAGTCAGCGGTGGATTCTGAGGCAATTTGTCCAGTAGTGGATTCTGAGTGTCCTGGTTTTGGCTTCAATAAATAGGGCCCTGGTGCAGTGGTGGATACATTGAGGCCTCTATAAGCAGTGGATACATAGTCTCCATGTAAGTTGTTGTATACATAGGGTCCTGATAAAGTGGAGGATACATAGGGTCCTGTAAAAGTAGTGGATACATAGGGTCTTGATGCAGGGATGGATACATAGGGTTCTGCTAAAATTGAGGATACATAGTGTCCTGTTACAGTCGTGGATACAGAGGGTTCTGTTGCAGTGGTGGATACATAGGGTCCTGCTGAAGTGGAGGATACATAGGGTCCTGTAAAAGTAGTGGATACATAGGGTCTTGATGCAGGGATGGATACATAGGGTTCTGCTAAAATTGAGGATACATAGTGTCCTGTTATAGTCGTGGATACAGAGGGTTCTGTTGCAGTGGTGGATACATAGGGTCCTGCTGAAGTGGAGGATACATAGGGTCCTGTAAAAGTAGTGGATACATAGGGTCTTGATGCAGGGATGGATACATAGGGTTCTGCTAAAGTTGAGGATACATAGTGTCCTGTTACAGTCGTGCATACATAGGGTTCTGTTGCAGTGGTGGATACATAGGGTCTTGGTGCAGGGATGGATGCATAGGGTCCTGCAAAAGTGGAGGATACACAGGGTCCTGTTTCACGTATGGATACATAGGGTCCTGATAATGTCGAGGATACATAGGGTCCTGTTAAAGTAGTGGATACATAGGGTCTTGGTGCAGGGATGGATACATAGGGTTCTGATAATGTCGAGGATACATAGGGTCCTGTTAAAGTAGTGGATAGATAGGGTCCTGCTGCAGTGGTGGATACATAGGGTCCTGGTAAAGTGTAGGATGCATATGGTCCTGTTAAAGTGGTGGAAACATTGGTACTTGCTGCAGCAGTGGATACAGAGTATACTGGTAAAGTGGTGGATACATAGGTTACTGTTGCAGTGGTGGATACATAGGGTCCTGGTAAAGTGGTGGATACATCTGTTCCTGCTGCAGGGGTGGATACAGATTCTCCTGGTAAAGTGGTGTATAGATAGGTTCCAGGTGCAGCGCTCGTTGCATACTCTCTGTGTGTAGAGCTTGTTACATAGTCTCCACGTGTACAGCTGGATACAAAGGTTCCTGCTGTAGCATTGGATATACAAGAAGGATTATCTGATCTGGACATTCTTTGTCTTTCTTCTGTCAACAGTTGCATGAAAGTGGAAATCATGCGTGTGATGGTAATAGTCTCATACTGCCATGCTAGCATTTGATTTATACTGTGCTGCATCTGTTGGTAGTTGATTGCTGCCACATTCTGTGATGAAACAAGATGATCGTAAAAATTTGCAAGAGTGACAAGTGCTTGATTCTGTTGTCTTTGTGTTGTGTTGAGAATCTGTATATTATTATTCAGCTGATTTATTTGATGTTCAATTTTTTTCATTTCTTCATTTCTATTCCTCTCAATTAGCTGCATGGTTTCCTTTAAAGAATCCTGTTGGCTAATGGTTTGTGATCTGCTAACGTCACATTCTGTGTGTATAAAAAGTTCTAGGTACAGTTAATACATCAATTTACAGACAATTTATTAAGTATAGTTAGAAGAACCAAAAAATCAAGTTATAAAAAAACCAGTATCTATTAATGATAGTGGATCTCATTAAAATCTATGTTTTATACATTAAAAAAATTTACCTTGATTTGTAGAGTCCAGGAATTGGTCTTGAAGACCATGGTCAATTACACTAGAATGTGCAGTCTCTGCATTCAATTCCACCTGGTTGGTATCTTCTGTATCAATATTACTTTTCTGGCTGTGCAATACAGGCTCCTCATTAATGTTATCCTGTGTCTGTGTGGCAGTCACCATGTTGCTTTCTATGGCTTAAAACATAATAGATAAATACCATTAATCTTAAACATAGTTTTTAACCATATTGAATATCAATGATAGTACATTTTAATTATATTGATCAAAATAAATACCTTTATCTAACATTAAAGGGTTTAGCATGGTTGAATTTTCTTCCTCCATGAAAGGATCATCCATTGTTGATTGTTCTTGCCTCATGGATGTTTCATTTACCGTGGAAGTCTCTACCGTAGTGGAACTTTGAACCACAGAAGAATATTCTTGCATCATTGATGTTTGGTCCGCCGTGGAATGATCATCCACTCTTGCCGAATGTTTCAGCATTGATGGTTCGGCCACAAAGGAAGTATCATCCACTGTCGAAGTATGTTGCAGCATTGATGGTTGGTCCAACATGGTAGCATGGTCCGCTGTTGCATCATGATGCAGCATTGATGGTTCGTCCACCATGGAAGGATTGTCCAATGTTAAAATATGTGGCATCACTGATGGTTCATCCGCAGTTGGAGGAAAATTGTCTGTCATAACTGTTTTTGTTTCAGAAAAAGAAACTTTCCTTGAAATTGTTGTAAAGGAACCTGAAATAAATAATAGGTATATTTAACATTGCATACATATAAATACATAATATTTGATAGACATTACAATATTTCTAGCATTATAAAACTGTGTAAAGCATACCTCAAAAATGTATTTACTTATATTTTTTTACTAATATTTTTTAATACATATAATATTTTATTATATTTATTATTATTATTTTATTACAACAGAAAAAAAGCCTTTTTGGCTCAATAATATAGCTTCTAATCCAATTTTTGATTTATTTCTACAACATAGGGTAAAACATTATAGCTAGCACAATATTATTTTACAGTAGGAGGGCATGTTTATAAAATTAGAATAAGATGCTAGATAGCATGTGTGTATGTTTTTAGGTTCAACGCTAACTCAGGAAAGTAGGTAGCAATTTACAACACACTGTGGAAATATTTGACTAAAAATCTGTAAAAAAAAAAGGTGAGTCTAATACAAAGCTCTAACACTTATCTGTGTGGCCGGTAAGGGGGTGACAGTTAAAAATCATTACTGGTCGGCCTTGCGTGGATGAATAGTGACAAGACATAAGTGTATGGAGAAGGGTTGTCGGTACTTAGTTATATAGTAAAAAATTTCAACATGGGTTTTTAATTCTGTTTTTGTTCTCACATTCCTCGTTAAGTGATGTGTTGTGTAAGGTGCCTAGCTCAGCTACCGCTGTATTATTTGCAGGTTCCCATTCCCAATTGTTGTCCAAGTTGATCCTTAAATAGGAAGAAAAATAACTAATTAAATTAAGAAGGTTGGACTCAGGTCTACTTATTTCTCATGTCAATCTAATGACCATGTCTACATAATAAATGTTGACTTTTAGTAGCCCAATCAATGTTTATCTACCTAATGACCTCCTACATGAAAAAATTAAGTTCGGATATCTTACATATATAACATAGTGAGGGTTGCCTGTAGTCCACACATTTACAGCATTTAGAAGAGTAGCATCAGCAGCAGGATTGGGCTGACAAAGAATGGCATAATTCTCCTTTGCGCCTGCAATTTTACCCATTGGCGGCAGCAGCGTTCGTAGAATGTCCTTTATAAGTGTAATTATTGATAATCAATTACAAAGTAATCAGTTAACTTTTGGTATATCTCGTTGATAAAACGAGAGACATAAGTAAGAGATTTTAATTTAATTAATTTATTTTGATTATACTAGCATTTACTTAGCAATTAACTATTTTTTTCAGCTAATAATTATATATGTATTTAAAAAAAAAAATTACATTGATTTTTAA
This sequence comes from Pseudophryne corroboree, assembly GCF_028390025.1. Lineage (NCBI taxonomy): Eukaryota > Metazoa > Chordata > Amphibia > Anura > Myobatrachidae > Pseudophryne > Pseudophryne corroboree. Next base: position 167,609,955 of record NC_086455.1, on the reverse strand, counting down.
TTATGACCAAAGTATTTATTTTGGCTCAATAGAACAAAGAAATTAACAGTATATGTTTTCATATGCACTATATTTTGAAATATCTTACATAAACTATTTATTATATAACTCACGATATAACATCATACAATATTGCAAACATTATTTACTGTTTAGTTGTAACGTTTTTACTTTTGTTTTAAATTTTTTACCAGACTGTTGCTCTTCCAAATTCTTCTGCTTTTTCTTATGTGTTTTCTTTTGATTTTTTTCTTGAGCAACCTTAAGTTCTTTAGCAAATATAAAAAATAAAATAAAAATATTACAGTTACTAAACATTTTAATATCACACACACACACACACACACACACACACACACACACACACACACACACACACACACACACACACATTGAGTAAACCTTATCCTAAATGATGGGTTCAGGTACTAATTTGGATATACAATTTGAAAGTATTTGTACTAACTGCATATCATAATGAGATCGCATGGCGATGGTGTCCAAATTGAAGCACAGAGTGCATTTATGTTTAATATACACATTATACACAAACCCGTAAGGTCATTTTATACAATTTTTTAACATACTTTGTGCATTAAACAAAGTGTGTGTATATTTACACAATTAATTTGTTTCATATACACATTATACAAACAGCCTGAAGGTCAATTTATGTAATTTTCTTTATAATGTTGTGTATTAAAATAATTATTTTCACATTTGCCATCATAAAACAAATTTTTCACTATCTTACTCTCCCATTAAAATATATGTGTAAACATTTTTTATTTTATTGATTGATATTGGGCTATGGCATACTCCACCTATGTTTGTGTGTATATAGATATAGACACACACACATCTGGTGGATTGATATTTTTCATGGACAATACGCTAATATATCTATCTATCTATCTATCTATCTATCTATCTATCTAGATATAGTTATATACATATTTATAGTTTGTAAAATAGTTACCCTGGGAACCAGTGGGTGGCCTCTCGTCATCTTGTACCATTCTAAAGTGCTCTTCTAGTTTTTTCTCCCAAACCTTTTGGAGTTTTCTTCTACACTTTATTTTATGATTTGTCTTCCTCTTACAGTCACGTAGTCTCTTTTTGCAGCTTTCAGGAGTTCGATGTATATCTCGAGCTGTAGACACAGATTTTGCTATTTCTTCCCAAGTATTATTTTTAAATTTCTGGTGTACATTAAAAGCTTCGGGACCAAATAGCTGACATGTATGATGAATAACTTGGTCAATGAGGGTGTCTGTTTCATCATCTGTGAACTTTGGGGCCCTGTGGATGCTTCCTTCATCAGGAGATTCATATTCATCATGAGAAGCATCACTGTGACTCTTCTGACTGTGAGATGTTTCAGCTTCATCTTGAGTAAGTGAGGTTCGTTTTCTGCTACCACCCTCTGCCATTTTTTAAAACTAAGACAATCTAAATAAAGACAAAGATTTACTAAATAATTCTATATATATGTTCTATAATTTTTTTCTATTAATCATTTATTAATTAAGAATTATGTTTTCAATTTATCTGGAGCCATGCACTGATACTTAGATGCCAAATAATTCACTAGCCTTGAAACATCCATCGATGGTAGTAAACCATCTGTTTCTCCCCATCAATGTTAAAATTATTCAAACCTGATATAGACCTTGAAAAAGGGACAGCATAGTCCAGAAACGCGTTGGTTTGCCATGCTGTGCCTTATTCCATAATCAAGACGGACAATCTCTGCATGCTTTGGGTAACATTTGTGATTCTAAACTCTGGAGCCTACTGCTTTCTCAACACCTGCGGCTCACACCAAATATAAGGGTACGATCACTTTCCTGCCTTCATTGTGAATCACAACGTGTTTGAGATTTTTTTTTTTCATATTTTTTTTCTTTTATGAAATATTTTACATTATACATTATACATATCAGCGGATTGGTTGCCATGGACAACTTCTCCACTGGCTCACTTTAACACACTTTTCAATGCTTCATGAATAGATCACTATGGGAGAGACGTCATGAGATCTCTGCCATAGCAGCGACGTACAGACACTAGAGGTCAGTAATGACCTCTAGTATCTGTCACTGGAGACGGCTACAGCGGACGCCCACACAGTCCACGGCGTCTGCTGCAGACGGGGAGCGGGCAGGCGGCGGTGACTGCGGACACAGGACGCAGCGCACTGGGCGTATGCACTGCTTGAATGCACAAATAACCGCTCATGGCAATACCAAATCAATATCAGCAGCATAACTATTTCTCAAGTAACAGTGTTTTAAGTGGGATGGCCATGGGTGTGTTCAGCTGCGATGTGAAAAGTGTGAGTGGACAAATATGGTCACTAAAGGGTCTATTCATACAGAAAACGAAAACATAATTGATACTTATCACTACACATCGCATTGCTTTGATGCGATGTATAGCTGTGATAAGTAGCAATTAATGTATACTTACCCTTAAGACGATGCGCTGCGGTGTCTAGGGCTATTGCGGTGAGGTCTGCTCCAGCGGTCCTTCCCAGCGATGCGCGGGGTACAGCGGAGGGTCACTTTGCGCATGCGCAGGGTGTTTACCTCCCGTCAGCCCGCAGTAGTTGCTGTGAGGTCGGGGGGCAGAGCCAGCGCGAGGTGCAGAGCAGTGATCGGGGAAGCATTGAGCTTCCCTGATGTCTCCGCACTACAGTTCAGGTTACGGCGTCCTGAGATGGCGAACCTGGACTCCATGGAGAAGCGGAAAGCAGAGCTTTCCACACCTTCATGAATCGCACTCACCATTCAAAGGTATGGTGATGCGATTCAGGCACAGAGCGGGGGTAACGCTGGAGAAGTCAGAGACTTCTACACGTTAACCCGCTCTGTGAATTGCAGTAGGCAGAGAAAAGCCCTGTTTACCGCCAAAAAAAGGTCTTTTCAATGCTACATGAATAGACCCCTAACTGTGCTATGGGAGACCATATATGGTTTCAGTCATAGATGGCCATCCTAGCTTCCATGAAAGACCCGCTGACCAATCAAAGATCAGGGGTGGTGAGTCACGGGTGCTGTGGTCTAAACTACGATCGTTATAAAAAAAAAATATATATATATATATATATATATATATATATTTTTAGAACATACATAAATATTGGTTTAGGCTGAGATAGTGATGTACAGAAAACATAGGTTCTCCACCATCGCTGGGAAAAGTATTCTACATCGGTCATAAACCTTGAATTAATTTGATTCATAGATGAACGATAGTCATCCCTAGTGTATTTATCTATGTGGGATAGCACAAATGTATGTTGTGACAATAATCCTTCCTCACATCCAAGACACAGTTGCCACACCCTGCAGGGCTCTGCAATGTGATAAGGGTTGGGTGACATAGCTGTGTATCTGTGCAGTGATGCTAGATGTCTTTAGCATGATGAACAGGCAGCCAAGCATGGAGTTTAATCGGCGCCATTTTGTAATTGGGAACGTACTGTCAGTCACTCTGACTGCAAAACGGCAATAAAACACAGCTATGTTATCACAAAACCAGATAAGTTTACAAAGCCAGATAAAACTGTTCCAGTAACTGTAGTACGATTGGTTGTAATGGATGCAGGGCCGAGGTGTGGTATGGTTAGCAGAGGGTATCTTTAAGATGGATGTAACACATTAATGTAGATTGCTGCATTTGACTGTCAGAAGGAGTTAATCTAAAAAAACCAAGCAGCTAGTGATAGTGAACTCGGTATTATGTAGATCTTGAGGAGGAAACATTTATAAAGAGTGTGTGTGTTTTGTATTTGTCTGAAACGACCTATATTTTCTTCTAACTGTGAAGAATAGAATTAGATGAAAGTTTGAAATTTACCTTAACAGGAAATACAATTATCTTATTGTAAAAAATCAATAGAATACAGCATACCCGGTTTAGTGGTCTCTGGCGCAGTGGGTAAATACAGATTACTTACGCTGACACTCATGAGCGCTGTTCTCAAAATGGCGCCTAAGCAAGGGTCGATCTTGGCTTTTATAATCAATGTGAAACAAACCATCCTACTGCCTAATATTCTAAGTTTCTCATTGGTTCAGCTGTGTGGTAAGATAATGCATCATCTGACATATATCATATCCAACCAATTGGATATCGGAAGCTGAATAATGGGTTTGGTTTGAGGGGGTAGGGCGTTGGACTTTTTAATTATTGGCATGAGTTATTTTTTTTTTGGGGGGGAAATATAATCCTTTTGAAAAGTTTAAGGACTAGTGTTAGCTTAACATAAAGCATCCAGCAAGGTCTCATGAATGCCAGGGTGACAAGGGCTGTCATGAATGGCTGTCAAGAGACACACACACACACACACACACACATACACACACACACACACACACACACACACACACACACAGACAGACACACACACTCACTCCCACACACTCACTCCCACACACTCACTCCCACACACTCACTACTTGTCCAACCCATGCTGCCAGGCAGGGATAGCTTGAAGACCTTGGGGCTGTCAGGGATGTGAGAGGGCAGCCTGGGACATGTAGTGCCATGCCTTGTGGGGGAGGACTAGGAGCGTCCCGTTTAGCGGCTAGCCATGGGCGTCTCATCAGTGAAGGCTTGCAGCTGTGCCTGAGGGCGCCCTGTCATCGCGGGGTGCAGGACACACACACACACACACACACACACACTCACTCCCACACACTCACTCCCACACACTCACTACTTGTCCAACCCATGCTGCCAGGCAGGGATAGCTTGAAGACCTTGGGGCTGTCAGGGATGTGAGAGGGCAGCCTGGGACATGTAGTGCCATGCCTTGTGGGGGAGGACTAGGAGCGTCCCGTTTAGCGGCTAGCCATGGGCGTCTCATCAGTGAAGGCTTGCAGCTGTGCCTTGATGAGGGCGCCCTGTCATCGCGGGGTGCAGGACACACACACACACACACACACACACACACACACACTCACTCCCACACACTCACTCCCACACACTCACTACTTGTCCAACCCATGCTGCCAGGCAGGGATAGCTTGAAGACCTTGGGGCTGTCAGGGATGTGAGAGGGCAGCCTGGGACATGTAGTGCCATGCCTTGTGGGGGAGGACTAGGAGCGTCCCGTTTAGCGGCTAGCCATGGGCGTCTCATCAGTGAAGGCTTGCAGCTGTGCCTTGATGAGGGCGCCCTGTCATCGCGGGGTGCAGGACACACACACACACACACACACACACACACACACACACTCACTCCCACACACTCACTCCCACACACTCACTACTTGTCCAACCCATGCTGCCAGGCAGGGATAGCTTGAAGACCTTGGGGCTGTCAGGGATGTGAGAGGGCAGCCTGGGACATGTAGTGCCATGCCTTGTGGGGGAGGACTAGGAGCGTCCCGTTTAGCGGCTAGCCATGGGCGTCTCATCAGTGAAGGCTTGCAGCTGTGCCTTGATGAGGGCGCCCTGTCATCGCGGGGTGCAGGACACACACACACACACACACACACACACACACACACACACACTCACTCCCACACACTCACTCCCACACACTCACTACTTGTCCAACCCATGCTGCCAGGCAGGGATAGCTTGAAGACCTTGGGGCTGTCAGGGATGTGAGAGGGCAGCCTGGGACATGTAGTGCCATGCCTTGTGGGGGAGGACTAGGAGCGTCCCGTTTAGCGGCTAGCCATGGGCGTCTCATCAGTGAAGGCTTGCAGCTGTGCCTTGATGAGGGCGCCCTGTCATCGCGGGGTGCAGGACACACACACACACACACACACACACACACACACTCACTCCCACACACTCACTCCCACACACTCACTACTTGTCCAACCCATGCTGCCAGGCAGGGATAGCTTGAAGACCTTGGGGCTGTCAGGGATGTGAGAGGGCAGCCTGGGACATGTAGTGCCATGCCTTGTGGGGGAGGACTAGGAGCGTCCCGTTTAGCGGCTAGCCATGGGCGTCTCATCAGTGAAGGCTTGCAGCTGTGCCTTGATGAGGGCGCCCTGTCATCGCGGGGTGCAGGACACACACACACACACACACACACACACACTCACTCCCACACACTCACTCCCACACACTCACTACTTGTCCAACCCATGCTGCCAGGCAGGGATAGCTTGAAGACCTTGGGGCTGTCAGGGATGTGAGAGGGCAGCCTGGGACATGTAGTGCCATGCCTTGTGGGGGAGGACTAGGAGCGTCCCGTTTAGCGGCTAGCCATGGGCGTCTCATCAGTGAAGGCTTGCAGCTGTGCCTTGATGAGGGCGCCCTGTCATCGCGGGGTGCAGGACACACACACACACACACACACACACACACACACACACACTCACTCCCACACACTCACTCCCACACACTCACTACTTGTCCAACCCATGCTGCCAGGCAGGGATAGCTTGAAGACCTTGGGGCTGTCAGGGATGTGAGAGGGCAGCCTGGGACATGTAGTGCCATGCCTTGTGGGGGAGGACTAGGAGCGTCCCGTTTAGCGGCTAGCCATGGGCGTCTCATCAGTGAAGGCTTGCAGCTGTGCCTTGATGAGGGCGCCCTGTCATCGCGGGGTGCAGGACACACACACACACACACACACACACACACACACACACACTCACTCCCACACACTCACTCCCACACACTCACTACTTGTCCAACCCATGCTGCCAGGCAGGGATAGCTTGAAGACCTTGGGGCTGTCAGGGATGTGAGAGGGCAGCCTGGGACATGTAGTGCCATGCCTTGTGGGGGAGGACTAGGAGCGTCCCGTTTAGCGGCTAGCCATGGGCGTCTCATCAGTGAAGGCTTGCAGCTGTGCCTTGATGAGGGCGCCCTGTCATCGCGGGGTGCAGGACACACACACACACACACACACACACACACACACACACACACTCACTCCCACACACTCACTCCCACACACTCACTACTTGTCCAACCCATGCTGCCAGGCAGGGATAGCTTGAAGACCTTGGGGCTGTCAGGGATGTGAGAGGGCAGCCTGGGACATGTAGTGCCATGCCTTGTGGGGGAGGACTAGGAGCGTCCCGTTTAGCGGCTAGCCATGGGCGTCTCATCAGTGAAGGCTTGCAGCTGTGCCTTGATGAGGGCGCCCTGTCATCGCGGGGTGCAGGACACACACACACACACACACACACACACTCACTCCCACACACTCACTCCCACACACTCACTACTTGTCCAACCCATGCTGCCAGGCAGGGATAGCTTGAAGACCTTGGGGCTGTCAGGGATGTGAGAGGGCAGCCTGGGACATGTAGTGCCATGCCTTGTGGGGGAGGACTAGGAGCGTCCCGTTTAGCGGCTAGCCATGGGCGTCTCATCAGTGAAGGCTTGCAGCTGTGCCTTGATGAGGGCGCCCTGTCATCGCGGGGTGCAGGACACACACACACACACACACACACACACACACACACTCACTCCCACACACTCACTCCCACACACTCACTACTTGTCCAACCCATGCTGCCAGGCAGGGATAGCTTGAAGACCTTGGGGCTGTCAGGGATGTGAGAGGGCAGCCTGGGACATGTAGTGCCATGCCTTGTGGGGGAGGACTAGGAGCGTCCCGTTTAGCGGCTAGCCATGGGCGTCTCATCAGTGAAGGCTTGCAGCTGTGCCTTGATGAGGGCGCCCTGTCATCGCGGGGTGCAGGACACACACACACACACACACACACACACACACACACACACACACACACTCACTCCCACACACTCACTCCCACACACTCACTACTTGTCCAACCCATGCTGCCAGGCAGGGATAGCTTGAAGACCTTGGGGCTGTCAGGGATGTGAGAGGGCAGCCTGGGACATGTAGTGCCATGCCTTGTGGGGGAGGACTAGGAGCGTCCCGTTTAGCGGCTAGCCATGGGCGTCTCATCAGTGAAGGCTTGCAGCTGTGCCTTGATGAGGGCGCCCTGTCATCGCGGGGTGCAGGACACACACACACACACACACACACACACACACACACACACACACACACACTCACTCCCACACACTCACTCCCACACACTCACTACTTGTCCAACCCATGCTGCCAGGCAGGGATAGCTTGAAGACCTTGGGGCTGTCAGGGATGTGAGAGGGCAGCCTGGGACATGTAGTGCCATGCCTTGTGGGGGAGGACTAGGAGCGTCCCGTTTAGCGGCTAGCCATGGGCGTCTCATCAGTGAAGGCTTGCAGCTGTGCCTTGATGAGGGCGCCCTGTCATCGCGGGGTGCAGGACACACACACACACACACACACACACACTCACTCCCACACACTCACTCCCACACACTCACTACTTGTCCAACCCATGCTGCCAGGCAGGGATAGCTTGAAGACCTTGGGGCTGTCAGGGATGTGAGAGGGCAGCCTGGGACATGTAGTGCCATGCCTTGTGGGGGAGGACTAGGAGCGTCCCGTTTAGCGGCTAGCCATGGGCGTCTCATCAGTGAAGGCTTGCAGCTGTGCCTTGATGAGGGCGCCCTGTCATCGCGGGGTGCAGGACACACACACACACACACACACACACACACACACACTCACTCCCACACACTCACTCCCACACACTCACTACTTGTCCAACCCATGCTGCCAGGCAGGGATAGCTTGAAGACCTTGGGGCTGTCAGGGATGTGAGAGGGCAGCCTGGGACATGTAGTGCCATGCCTTGTGGGGGAGGACTAGGAGCGTCCCGTTTAGCGGCTAGCCATGGGCGTCTCATCAGTGAAGGCTTGCAGCTGTGCCTTGATGAGGGCGCCCTGTCATCGCGGGGTGCAGGACACACACACACACACACACACACACACACACACACACACTCACTCCCACACACTCACTCCCACACACTCACTACTTGTCCAACCCATGCTGCCAGGCAGGGATAGCTTGAAGACCTTGGGGCTGTCAGGGATGTGAGAGGGCAGCCTGGGACATGTAGTGCCATGCCTTGTGGGGGAGGACTAGGAGCGTCCCGTTTAGCGGCTAGCCATGGGCGTCTCATCAGTGAAGGCTTGCAGCTGTGCCTTGATGAGGGCGCCCTGTCATCGCGGGGTGCAGGACACACACACACACACACACACACACACACACACACACACACACTCAATAGCTTTGTTAATGTCGATACGTTAAATTTCTAACATTTACCTGTCGACCTATTAACTGTCTAGCTTAATTTAAGTCGATGTTCTAAGAGTCGACCTTTTATTTGTCGATCTAATATCTGTCTACCTTTGTTAATTTCGATATGTTAAATTTCTAACATTTACCTGTCGACCTATTAACTGTCTAGCTTAATTTAAGTCGATGTTCTAAGAGTCGACCTTTTATTTGTCGATCTAATATCTGTCTACCTTTGTTAATTTCGATATGTTAAATTTCTAACATTTAACTGTCGACCTATTAACTGTCTAGCTTAATTTAAGTCGATGTTCTAAGAGTCGACCTTTTATTTGTCGATCTAATATCTGTCTAGCTTTGTTAATTTCGATATGTTAAATTTCTAACATTTACCTGTCGACCTATTAACTGTCTAGCTTAATTTAAGTCGATGCTATAATCGTTCGATCTTTTAGTTGTCATACTATTTATATTGTCGGACTTCTCAATGTCGATATATGTTCCGTCTAGGATGCGTATGCCGAACACAATGGTATGTCTAACTTTATGAATCGATTAGTTACACGTCGTACTAATGTGTTTGTCGACTAAAATGACATCGACTTTAAACCCAAGTCTACCTTGTACATGTCGACCTAAACAGTCTGTCTATCTAGCGCTGCCGATCAAAGTGCTGTCTGCAAACACTACATCGATACCGCGTCCCAGACCCGGGCCATTCCATCCCTGTAGATATCGCCCACTATTGGGCGATATCACTCGGCTTTTTGTAAGCGCAGGATCGCTATCCTTAATAAATGTAGCTTTGAGTTATTATTGTTGGTTATAGAGCAATCCACAAAAGAATTGGATAAGATTAAAAACAACATTTCTGATTTTGAAGCCATTCATTTACCCACTCTTAAAGCCGATGAAGAGAATGACTGCCTTAATAAATTACAGATACAAGTCTCACAAAACAAACTGGACTTAATTAAATTCAAAAAAGAAAAATTCACTAAAGTTGATTAGATTACGAGAGACACACTGTATACAAATGGCTGTCTGGGGATAAACCTCATAAAGATTCTCGAATATTTTTTAGAAGAAA